>NW_022990531.1:0-273891 GCF_902827175.1 Gymnodraco acuticeps
TCCTCGGCCTCCGTCTCTCCCCCAGGACTTCCCCTCTACATCCATCTCATCCCTCTTTTCTTCCCGTCTAGATTTTCCACAAACACCCTTCGCTCACACCTCTCACTGCCTCGCTGCATCCTGCATTTTTTTTGATGGTGGTAAACCAATCTTAAGTCACCACCACTTTGTTTCCCATCTCTTAATTAATGACCTGCTTTCCATTAGAGGAAATGTGCTGAGGACACTTTAATGTCGGACTGCAGGAAGGAGGAGGATTAGCTGATTTGTGGCACATCGCAGAGCTCTAGTGTAAAGTCATGGGAGTGTGTCAGCAGCGCGCAGTGTTTGTGTGCATTTTGTTAGTGTGTGTATTCTTAACACAACTCCTGATGCACCCTGCAAGATTTTAAGCGAATTTAGGCCGAGAGGGTTGGATAGAATTCAAACAGCAAGCGAAGACGAGCTACTTGCAGTGGAAAAAATCAAGACATGCGGCTTATAATCAGTGGGGAGTTCGTGAAAAGATCAAAAGTAGATGGTGACAGGGAAATTAAAGAAAAGCCCTTAAACTTTCATGTAGTAAAAGTTTGAAAAATGAATACTCAAGATAACTTTCAAAAAACTGAATAAAATATTAGGTAGCGTTTCCTTCTTTTCTCCGTGTTTCCTGATGAGGTTTGCCCGGTTCATGGTCGGACCCAAAGGCGCTATTTCATTTCTGTGTTGAAAATCTAGTTCACATTCAACATTACGTCTGGGATTATTCAGAAAGTCTCTTCACTGGATTTCCTGGGAATGTTTCTTTTTCTGAATTCTCTCTGAACACTATTCCCTCTCCCGGTCTAACATGTCACTTCCTTTTTGAGATTGCTGTCCTTTCCCCCTCCTCCTACCTGTCTGCACTCCCTTCCTATCTATATCGCTCCCCTTTCCCTCTGTCAGTTCCTATTCCAGTTTCTTTCCCCGTGTTTCTTAATCCCCCCACGATAATTCCCCTCCTCTCTTTGGCAGCCGCTGTCCTCTTTTCTCCTCCCCTCCCTTCTCTTCCTGCTTCCCTCTTCCTCTCTATTTATCTCTCTCTCGCTTCCTCCTCTGCCTCTATCCATCCCTAAATCAGCCCCTATGGACTGCAGCAGCTTCACATGTTACAAGCGTGCTCTAAAAGACGGGGATGTGCAGAGGTGTTAGCGCGGCAATTACGCACATACTGAACAGGTTACATGGATAAAAGGCAAACAGAGATGAATGGATACCACACAAACGAGGGAAGAAGGGGGAAAGGGAAAGGATGGAGTTTTACAGAAAGAAGAGGGACAAAACTGCGAGAAGAGAGAAGTGACACATAATGAGGGAGAGTCAGCAAGCGCTCATTTACGCACAAAAGCGTGTGTGTGTGACAGAGAGAGAGCAAAAGGGAGGGGGGGAGTGAGCGAGAGAGGGAGGAGTGAGTTGCGGAGGGAGGAGTGAGAGAGAGAATGTGTGTGTGTGCGAGACATTGTCATCCAGTCCTGACAGAGAACAGCAGCAGCAGCGCGAGCATCACCGGCCGGCGGGATCCAGACGCACTGAGCGAGGAATACACACTGATGATGAAGAAGCAACAAAGGGAGAGGATGGAATAAGAAAGAGAAAAAGCATTTTATTGCTTCTCTTCCTACTTCTGTTTGGAGCATCCCACAAGCAGAGCACCAGTGAAAACACATACATATGATATATATATAAAATTCCTATACATATATATCAAATTATGCCTGTTTTCAAAGAAGCTGCCGGACAAGGACTGAATTGACAGAACAAATCCATTGCATGACAAACAGGGAGATAATATGCAGGATTTGACTTAAAACTGTTGAATATTAGATTTATTTTTTTATCTTTTTCGCTCAAAGGGGAAAAAGACAAACCAATACATTGATGCAAATGGAACATTTGGAAAAACTGAGTTGTTGAAGAACAAAGATCTTCTGCTGCAGGCAGTCCTATATTTCCAAGTGGGCTTCTTTTGAAAACAGGATATTTTTTTCTGATCTGCCCTCATTGCCACACGGCCGTTTGGCTGTCGCATCTCCACTTGCCTCTCGTGCGTATGGGCTGGGGAGCTTTATTCCGCCGAGGCTTGCACAAGTGCGACACTGAAAGTGCAGAGGGCAGTCCACGGGCTCTCTGACCCCACGCTGATATTTCCTCAGCGACGACAAAAGCCCACACAGCTCGGGTTGAGAGAAAAAGGGTGAGGTAAGTTGCGGGGAGGGGGGGAAAGAAAGAAGCAGAAAATATTTTAAAAAGAGCATTTAGGGAGATCAAAATGTAAACACAGAGAAACTGAGTCTAAAGAAGAACAAGGGAAAAAAACCCACTTATTTTACATATTTACATATTTTACAGGGACGTGGATGCAGCAACGCTAAGACATTAAGATCAGAGATTCAGCGTCCCAACATCAGCCCCCTTCCCCTCCCACCTCTCTCTTTCTCCTCCTCTCCCCTTAGTCTTAGCACTTGTAGGGCAGGCTGGTGTCCTGGGTCTGTCAGATCCACAGAGAGGAGGGGTTCCTCTGGAGCAGCAACAGGAGTCGAGGACAAGAAGCCATTGGACTCATTGTGTGTCGCTTAGACAGCACTGTCACCAGGGGGGTTTGAGCTGCTGTGAATGTGTGTGTGAGAGAGTGTGTGTTTGTGTGCATGAGAGACAACACGCCTCAGGTGCGATAGCTTTTGGACCCTAGGATTTCAGCTTGACGAGACCCCGGAGTTATGTTTTAAAGAATATTGCAGAGCTGTTGTTACCTGTTGGCTGGAAATAGGAAGGACATATACCCTACGTGATCTTTCCAAAACAAAAGATCAACTTTCAATCTCACTCCAAAAGACTGGATCTACACATCTCAAGGAGGGGGTTCACCACAGTGGAGCAAGGCGGCAGAGGAAGAAGATGCCCACCACCAAAATAAAAAAGCTTCTTTTGAACAGAGACGTTGAGAGTAGGAGGAAGACAGATGTGAGATAAGCTCTGAGAGGGAAAATTGGAGGAGACACACAACAACACTCCACTCGAGCTTTTCCAGGACATCTGAACTGATTTGAGATTTGTTATCCACTCAGGAATAGGAGTCTGTCTCCAGAGTGCAAATCCTTTCATGTGGGAGCCTGTGACTATCTCTGAGTTTAAGAGGAATCTTCCTTCTTTTTCTGCTAACAGTTTTCCACTTTTCACGGATTATTCTTCCACTCAGAAGGGGGGCTTATTGCAGGATGTGCCAGAGGCAAGTTCATTCGTAGGTAACACGCCCTCTTAAACTAGATTCCCTCCAAGCCAAACCGGATTAGGATTTGTCTACAACCGCCTCTGCTGTCTGCTGACGACATATGGCTTTGTGAAAGGTGACAGTTCCTGCATTTTTGAATATTCATGTGCTTCGATAAACACACACCCACACACATAACGTAAGCTGCCAGGGACTGTGGTGATGAGTCTGTGCATTTGAGTGTCTGCTCACAAGGGACACATTCACTCCTGTTGAGATGGGAGATTGATTTCTTGCACTCACTTGTTCCTCTGCCCCTCGACGACAATTTCCCCTTCTGTAACAGTAATAACTCCCACAACGCTAAATGAAGGCTCTTTCTTTTTCTTCCAGGCATGCATGGTTAACCCCAATGTATTCATTAGACCTGTTATCTCAGAGATTCATTGACTAAAGGATATCTAACTTTCTATTTCTTTGTTGTTTTTTTAAACCTAGGAGCTTTACTATCATTACAAATTACACATCAGACCTACCAGAAGACACTGGCATAGATCCAAGATGGCGCCCTCCGTGCATCCGCTCTTGATAAGCCTTTCCCTGGCCATTCTCCTGGGACTGACCTCTTTCGGGGGACTGAACTCTTGGCCCTCAGGTCAAGTTTTGGCGCAGGTTCCTACGAACAACCAGACGACAGAGCCCTCTATGATACCTGAGGCCGCGCTGGCAACGCCGACACCGGAAGCAGAGGACAAAACGCTTCCGTCGAACGGTGGCCGTTGCTGGGGTTACTATGACGTCATGGGCCAGTGGGACCCGCCCTTCAACTGTAACGTTGGTGTCTACCTGTCCTGTTGCGGCTCCTGCTTCTACCGCTTCTGCTGCCAGTTCAAAATCCACAGTTTGGACCAGACTGCCTGTTCCAACTATGACACGCCGGTCTGGGCGAACACCGGGAAGCCGTCAGAACCCGTCACCGAGGTCCGAGAGGAGCCGGACAGAGATCAGACCCACATGATCGTTTATATTATTTGTGGAGTGGTGGCCATCATGGTGTTGGTCGGGATTTTCACCAAACTCGGGCTGGAGAAGAGTCAAGGAGGACAGACCGACATGACCAACTCCAGGTATGAAGTGAGAACGGCGGATTGATGGTTGGGTGATGGATGATGTTGGCCAATGATGATAATGGTTTCGCTAACGACATCATCCATTTGATGTTGATATATTTAATTACATCGGATTATCTTGACTGGGAGAAATAGTCCCTGTTGCCTAGGAGTCATTCAATTGAAGAACATACTGTAAGAAGCTTTCTGTAGTTTATACATTTATTCTTTACGATACATTTTTTCGTACTTTTTCTAGATTTGTTTGCAAGAATTGATGTAACAAAGATAGAAAAACAATGGTTCTTAAATAAAAAGGCCACCTCCCAAGCTCTAATGAAGCTTAGCCAAACTTGGGAGGCTAGCAACCTGCAGACACATTTCATGTCAACTTTCGTGTAGGGCACATTTGCAATCTGTTATTACAGGCTAATTTACATAGACCCTCCATTAAAGTACGACAACAAATAAGTGGGAGCCCCACATTTTCAAAGTGTTCCTGGGATTTGTTACCATTATGTACTTGGTAAATTAAAATTGCATTCCTTTGTACTGCTCATTACTGGAAACAGTAATTGCCCAAATGATATTTGTTACTGAATAATGCATTACTGCCCCAACCAATACAGAAAAACTAAACAAATCTGCTCTGCTTCTCCGCTGCAGCACACAGTGTTTATACATGCACACATGTACCTGTGTGAAAGCCTGGCTGTGGTGTCGGCCTGCGTGTTTCTGCTGATGTGTGAGAAGGTCACCGGCTGGGCTGTGAGTCAAGCGCCTGAATCACAGCGAGGCGATAATTTGTGAGACTTTTGCATGCAACCACGAGGGAGCAATGGACATAGTGATGGAGGAGAGGGGGGGAACCTGATGGAGGTCAGGTGGTGGGACGGAGATCCCGAAGGACAGATGCCGGGTGATAGTAATGGAGGAGTTTGGGGGGGATTACAGTGCGGTTGTGTTGTGTTGTCTCCCGCATTGATAGGTGATTGATTACTGTGACACAACTATGACTGTGGCAAAGCGCGGCCTCCAGTGAACAACGAGAAGAGAGGCGTTTTTTTTGGGAGGGTGGAATATTGAGCTGATCCGACTGGAATGCAGCCAACGGCTAATTCTAGTACCCAGAATAGGGGTGTGTATTTTAGTTTGTGTGAGGGAGGGGGGGAAAGGGAGAGGAAGATGAGGGGGATGGTGTGTGTATGTTTGTGTGTCATGCCACGGGGTTACTTTAAAATCCTGTCATTACCTGATCTCCTCCACCTCCCAGGGGGGTATGAGAGGTGGAGGATGATGGCGGTGGACATCAGGACTGGTTAGTGTTACACTGCAATGAGCCAACCATAACACAATGAAAGCTGGCACCTCTTCGCACATGTTCTCCCCTGAATCAAACAATTATGCATGAGGCTTTATACTTGAATCAAGGACTTGTTTTGGAGATATTTTCTGAAATGTGGTTGTCTGTCTGTCCTGACCACCTCCAGGTCAGAGTGTCAAAAGATATTCTGCATATGTCTTGAAGTTTCTCCGAAGTGACATCTTGTTTCCTCCGATCAGCAGGACAGATGTTGGCAGGCTGAAGTGTCCCGGAGCAAGACACTGAAACTCTGCTGTCTTGACCGTTCACTTTGACCTTCCTGGTAGAATGTAGTTACTTCTTTCCCCCAATGGAAGTAAATAAGATCCTTTTAAATCAAGTAAATGAGCCAAACTAGAAGGGCACTCGGGCTCCACCAAGGTCGTTTCCATAATATAAAATAATGCCTGTACTGTATGTGCTTTGTTATTTGGATCCGATCCAGAATTTGAATGAGTTTTTGCTCGCCCCATGCTCAAGTACATCCTTCCATCAAGTTCCTGGAAAATTGGTCTATGAGTGTTTTTTTTTCATAACGCTTTTAAAAACATGACATACAAAACTGAAAACACCTTGGTAATGAATGAATGCAAATACATTGTAGAGAGTTATTGGAGCAATCATGTGGAGGACAATTTCAATTGAGCAATCAAAGAAAAATACAAGTCCTTATTTTTATTTCTGTTTGTAAATTAGAAAAGACCTGCCCCAGTGCTTTGATTGAATTCACTGGAAAAAATGCTGCTCCAAAAACGAGTTAAAGATTAATGAAAAGTTGTTTTCACTTGAAATAAGTACAAAAATCTGCCAATAGAACAAGTGAAAATTAGCTTGGTAAGATTTCTTGGAATATAATGGGATATTTATATAAATCAGATCTTGTAATTAGCTAGGAGAACTTATTTTGAACTATATTTTACCAGAATCAGGAAATGCTGTGTTACAATATAAGCCGCACATACTCAAAAGTGTTGTTTTCTGATGTCAATAAA
Source organism: Gymnodraco acuticeps (assembly GCF_902827175.1). Classification (NCBI taxonomy): domain Eukaryota; kingdom Metazoa; phylum Chordata; class Actinopteri; order Perciformes; family Bathydraconidae; genus Gymnodraco; species Gymnodraco acuticeps. The sequence continues at coordinate 6,691 of NW_022990531.1, forward strand.
TATGTAAAAAAACAAAAATGTACTCAAAATAGGATTATTTGATTTAACAAGATGATACATTGTCTAAAAACAAGAGCCTATATCTCACTGCATTGTTACTTCTGAAGTTAATATGTCTTATAGTAATTGTAAAGACATATTCTGACTAGATATTAGACAAACATACTGGGCAAGATTTCGAATTCTTGTAGTGTTTTTTGATAGAATTGTGACAGTAAAGAGGTCACAACTCTTCTCGAAAAACAACTTCTTTGTCAGAGGCTTGTCAAAAAGGAATTGGTATTGTCTTGGCCAATCACATTCCCAATCTGGCTGAAGGGCAGGGGGGCGCCCAGTAATGGACAATGGTAACACCAACATTGCCCTATAAACTAATGAATTGCATCTACTTACTCTAAAGCAATACCAACATCTAAACAGGTTTTGTATTAGTACACAATTTACATTTCCCCCATCCAAGCCATTAGACAATGGTAATGAAAATAACATCCATTGAATCGGCTGGTAGCAATCGGAACGTTCTCTGTGCGTTTAGAAAAAAACAGTTATCGGATCAAGTGAACTTAAGTGAGAAAGGTTTTTTTTAGTGGCTGATAAATGGATGGAAACTATCTTAAGAGAGGGGACAATCTGTCCTTTATTTAGTCTATGCTCCTCAGGTCATATTTCTGTCATTTATTCCTATCATAATTGTCTTTTTTTTTTAAATCTAAATTGTTTCAGCACTGTCTTCTGGTGTTTGGGGCTACACAGATATCTTGGAGGCAGCACTTTGCACACACTCTGTGATAGGCACACAAAGAAGCAGTTGAAAAGGTGCCATATTAAAAAACAAAACGATGTACCCTTATCTCAAGCTTTATGACAAACAGAAAAGGAGATAGTGTGAAAAACAATGCAAAAAAGATTAGAAATTCGGTGAGGTCTTTATGTTTTAAAGAGTAATATAACCTCCAAATTGCTAAATGAATTGCCTAAACTATAAATGAACAAGTAACTGAATTAAGTTTGGGACCACAATTATAAAAATGTCTTGGATACAGCCTGATTTTGCCTGAGAGAGACAAACACACAGCCAGTTTCTCCGTAGCCTGGAGGAGCCCTGGTGAAATTGTTTATCGTATTCTAAAATTCATTCTCAACCTGCATACATTTGACTGCAATGGGTGTGTGTGTGTCCACATGTGTGTGTCAGTGTTTCCACATGTGTGTGTGGGTGTGTCTGTGTGTGCACTGAAGGAATACAGCCAGCCACAAAGCTGTTAAGGTGGTAATGCGCTGAAACCCCGGGTCAGGCAATCACAACAGCCAGCACACACACACACACACACACACACACACACACACACACACACACACACACACACACACACACACACACACACACACACACACACACACACACACACACACACACACACACACACACACACACACACACACACACCTCTCATGACTACGCTGCCCCCCCCCCATTGTGTCCCATCAGTAGCCCTGCTTCTCACCTCCCAAGTGACTGTTTTTGTTTTGCTCTCAGTCTGTCGGCTGCTGCGTCTGTTGTGGGGAATTGAATATGCCATATTAAGTTTTTTTTTTTTTTTTTTAAAGTAACGACAGCTCAGCTCATCGCATTCTAGCGTTAGTAGGGATGCAGAGGGAGGAAAATGGTAGTCGACAAACACCATGGCCTTTCAATGACTCGTAAACATGTTAATATAGAGTCGACCATGAATGACTCCTGAACCTGGATATGAGTCAGCTTTTTCCCTTGTGGTTAAAACAAGGTTTTATATGTTGTTCTACGACAATATATGTCGATAATGGCGAATCCATCACACAGCTTTCATGTCAACAAGTGGCAAACAGCTCTGAACAGCGGACCATGAACGCCGCCACTATTTAAATGGCCGCTGTAACACTTTGGTGTTGGCCAACACATATTGGCACACTTTTATCATCTAACATTTATATGGCGTTACTCAAATATACCAGTGTTAACAGGTTAAACATCAAACAAGCACATGAAACAGGTAACATTTAAAATCCCCAGATTTACAGATACATGTTTCTTACTATATCTGACAATTTGTTGTGGGATAAAAGGTACGAAATGTATTGGAAATATTCCATCCATCCATCCATCTTCTCCCGCTTATCCGTGGTCGGGTCGCGGGGGTAGCAGTTCCAGCAGAGAGCCCCAAACTTTCCTTTCCCCGGTCACATCAACCAGCTCTGACTGGGGGATCCCAAGGTGCTCCCAGGCCAGCGAAGAGATATAATCCCTCCACCTGGTCCTAGGTCTACCCCTTGGTCTCTTCCCAGCTGGACGTGCCTGGAACACCTCCCTAGGGAGGCGCCCAGGTGGCATCCTAACTAGGTGCCCGAACCACCTCAACTGGCTCCTTTCGACGCGAAGGAGGAGCGGCTCAACTCCGAGTCCCTCCCTGATGACCGAACTTCTCACCTTATCCCTAAGGGAGACACCAGCCACCCTGCGGAGAAAACCCATCTCGGCCGCTTGTATCCGCGATCTCGTTCTTTCGGTCATGACCCATCCTTCATGACCATAGGTGAGGGTAGGAACGAAAATGGCCCGGTAGACAGAGAGCTTTGCCTTCTGGCTCAGCTCCCTTTTCGTCACAACGATGCGGTAAAGCGACTGCAGTAAAGCGACTGCAGTACCGCTCCCGCTGCTCCGATTCTCCGGCCCATCTCACGCTCCATTGTTCCCTCACTCGGGAACAAGACCCCGAGATACTTGAACTCCTTCACTTGGGGTAAGGACTCATTCCCTACTTGGAGTGGACAGTCCATCGGTTTCCTGCTGAGAACCATGGCCTCAGATTTGGAGGTGCTGATCCTCATCCCAGCCGCTTCACACTCGGTTGCGAAGATGGAAATAATCTAATACCAAAACATGTGTTGGTCTACTCTTCATTCTCAGTGCCAGTAAAACATATGGTTCAACAACATGTATTTATTAAGATTTGAACCATTACATTACCAATTGATTGCAATGGTGTAGAATCACGTTTTGGGATGAACAGCTCTTAATAATACCAAACTGCAAAAACAAGAAATCAGTGATATTAATTTAACTTCATATGTCCTGCTATTTAAGTTCCCTAAATGTGTACTTAAGTACAGTGCTATGGTAAATATACTTCCACCATGGCTGTCTCTCATTAATGCAGACTAAATAAATGAATCCAACACAAAGATACATGTTGAGGATTTTAGGGATGATCTCATCACTAATCCAGTACAGTATGTAACACTGTCTTTATGTTGTGTAATGACAAATGCTGAATAAGTAGAATGACTAATAACAAGTACTGTGTTTGTAACCTTTATCAAAGACCTTATTAACACCACCATCATAGTATCACAGCGAGAACGGCGAGGTATTACTCAGCTCAAGTGTGTTTTTGTTTGGTGGAACAAGGGACCACTTCATACGCAAGTTGTAGACACACACACACACACACACACGCACACACAGTTTAATAATACTGCGCCACTTAGCCTAAGTTATTCCACTGAAGAGCCATGTGTTCAAGGGCACAGGCGATTGAATGACCCACTGGGGACCAAAACAAGCGTTTCCATTGGCCATTCCCCTGTATTGTGTTTCACCTGCATCGCTTTCTATTTCCTTCACTGTGCAGCCGCAGTGTTGCTCTCCATCATCGCCTCTGACAGGTGTTTAGAGCCCAGAGATAAACCTCGTGCACACGGCTTCGCTTTCCTCAACACTAGCGGGCAAATAAATCTAAAAATGTTGTGGTGAGGCGTGTGCAAGCCAAATTGCGATTTTGTGTCGTGGCATTTGGGGTGCAACAAACCGAGTTTCTCTTTCATTTTTAGATCAAAGGTATTCAGGAAGCATGAGCAAACCATTAATTAAAACATCAAATAGGAAATGACTGATTAAACAATTCTGTGCAAAGAAAGTCGTCGTCGATGTTAAAAACAGGTCTTCAGGCTTCGATGCTGATGCCACCTCTCTTGTTGGAGCGTTTGATATTCTCACCTTGCATTAAAAGAAGCTTGTGTTTTTTTTCGGAAAGCAGTGAGGCTTGTTAAGCTCATGTCTTCCTCCTCCATGCTTAATCACGACCCGGAATAAACTGCTGCAGCACACTTTATATGGAAAGCACGCCTACAAATATTATAACATTTTAACAGCTGATATATAGTTGAGTCTCAACAATGCAACTGTTTTGCTTTGTCTTTAGAAGTTTAACACAATATCTCTAGAGTAAAGATGACAATTCATGACCATACCAACACATGCTCACAATATTTTAGCATGGATTGAATACGTAATTCAATACATGAATATTAGCAGTTTCAATATAAAATGTAGAAAAAGTTGTCTTTTACAAAAGGTTTTTAGCAATACTCATCAGAACTTAGTTGTCAGAACAGATATTGAAAGAAATAACAACCCCTTAGCAGTAAATATTTAACAGATATAATTAATATTGTATAATATGATGACATACATCTTTTGTAACCCTCCAGAAAGGTCAAATTTCATGTAGGAAGTGTCGGAATATAACAAAATACATTTACTCAACTACTAAGTAAGTAGCAAGTAAAATTAGGAGGTACTTTTCATTAAATGTCACTTTATATGAATACCCTCTATATATGTATTTATGCACCATTCATCTGCTAGCTACTTTGCAGATAAAGATTTTGCATACAAAACGCATGATTATCTTACGATGTGATGAATATTTATAAATTAAATTACCCAACAGTGTTAATTATTTGTTATAGAAATCAAAATTCCCTAGAGGTGATGCTAAGTTTTACCTTCGTCTCCTTATGAATGCAAGACTGTTGCTACTTTGTTACAACTTGGTGTTTTTACATTGAAGTATACTTGAACTTCGTAATACTTCTTCCACTGCTGGATGTGCTGGATTGTTTTAGACAGAGGTGTGTCTTTTTACATGCGTGTCCCAGAGGAGGTGTAGCAGTTTGATTGTAACTCCGCACCACGCCTCAGTGCAGCAGCTCAGAGACGGATTGCTGCAGCGCTGAAGTTCCTCCAACTGTTGCTGCAGTGGCTTCAACTCCTTCTGCCTCCACCTCACACTAAACCCTGGGCAAATGTTCCAATCCTCCCTCTTTCTCTCCTTCCTCCAGTCTCCCCATTTCACAAAGTGTATCCAATTATCTCTCCTCCTGCTTCTTCTACTCCCTCTTCTCCTTTCTCCTATTTTCTTATGAGAAAAACATGTTGCAGACATCCGGCAGATGGTCAGATTTAAACGGAAAATTACACCAGGTTTTGCATATTCTGCATCATTTTAAAGCAAATAAATTAAAGCAGAGAGAAGTACTTTAAAATGAGTGAATGCAGGGCAAGTGTGTTTAGATGACAACATTTGAAAGCAAGGCAATTTGAAGACACAAAGGCATTGAGAAAAGACATAAAAAAACATAATCAAAATATAATTTATGCAATTAATCTTAAGTGTTGTACGGCTCTCATTGGGCGCATTGCATTTCAAAGACTGGATAATAAAACAATTAAAGATATTGACGGTGAAAGTGAAAGTCAGTTTTACCCCATGCTATGCATAATGATAAGTCTTAGGCCTGCCATTATCCTTTCAATTTTTTTCAATGCTAAAATGCTATTGAGAAATATGCAGATTTTATTGATTTATTTATACATTTTTGCTAAAAAGTCCTAACACAGGTCGCTGAATTCAAAGGGAAAATCCTGCAAAGAGGAACTTCTGCCATAGTGAAACATTTCTCAGCACAGAATAAAGTATTTCAGTATTTTTTTTTTACCCACCAAAACAGGGTTTCCCACACATAGACTTTATATTAACGTCCGCCAAAGTATATAGCGCGACCCATTTAGGTTTAATCTTTTTTTATCTGTCCGCGTGCGCGATGCCATCTGCGATCGATTACCCTCGTGTACCTGTTCGCTCTGCTATCACGTGAAGGGTCTGCTTTATGCGCTCCGCAGTCACTCCGCAGCGAGGCTCCGGCGAACAGTTCATGAGCGTGCTCCACTAGCACCCCCCCCCCCCCCCCCTTCTCGGCTACCAAAAGTACATTTCAGATCTGTGGGAAACACTGCAAAAGCAAAACAGAGTCTTTAACCCTCCCAACATATTCCCTTTCTTCCCAGCTATTTACATGAAACATCAAAAATGCAAAAGCCCATCTGTCAGTTTCCTCCTCTCTGCTTCGATTTTAATTTACTTGTCGTAGCATCCTATTCGTCATCCTACATCTTCTGTATGAGATATTTATATCACATCACAGCCCACACACCCAAATGACCAGATATTTTCCATATGACGCGCAACTAAAACACCATATGTCTCTTTCTGTTTGAAAAGAAGACCAAATATAAGCTAATACGTGTGATTACTCCATAATGATAGGTTTATTTCTCTCTGTGGGCCGCTAACAAGGATCCCTGTCACTTTTGACTTTGTAATTTGAAGACACTGTAGGAGTGGGAGGCTCCATTGTTAGTGTGTGGATATTGTAAGATTCTGCCCTGAGGTAGAATTAGCTGAAAAGAGTCCAGGAAGCTTATTTACAAGTTAACAGCGTTTAATAAAACAATGGTACAACACATTTGCAAAAGGTTAGCCGGGCCGAGCTTGCTCCATCCAGTCGCAGGGGATGAGAAAGAGACCGACTTCGTGTCACATATTTATCATCTGTAGTCTTCTCCCATTGGCTTAGTGTCGACGGGGGCGGGTCCAAGGCACGTCCTGTCGTTTTCTGATGTTAGATTTACAATCTTCTAATATAATATCTGTTGGTCATTTAAACATTCCCTAATAATAGTATTGCAGCGTCAATAAGTGAGAGTTGAAGACAGTGTGTTTAGTATGCAACACAACGTATCATTCCCCCTATATTCACAATATACCATTAGCTACATGCTAATGGCTAAAAACAATGATTAACGTGAAACCGGAGGTCGACATGCGGTTTCAGAATAAAACTGTATATTCATTTAAAGTTCCGGCACAATATTGATTTTATTTCTTACAATATATTCCCATCCAACAGTGTTTTGCTAACTCCTCAGAACTGGAGGCTACGTGTGTGTGCGTGTGTTTGTGTGTTACATTGTGAGCCTCCCCTGTGTGTTTAGTCGCCATGGAGTTTGGGAACAGGCCGTCCAACATGGGCTGTGTTTTCACTCCAATGGTCCTGGTAATGGTCTCGTCCGTGTGGATTGACGCTGGCTCCAAGTCGCCCTGACAGAAAATCAACTGCTTACATGTCGCTGTTTGCTGAAGCGCACGTAGTAGCAAGCATTATCACTCGCTGTGTGCTGGAGCTGGTCGTCTCTCTTTCTCCTCTATCTCCACACGGACACATCCATCTATCCGTCTATCTCATTTCTATTCATTGCCATCCCACCGTTCTTAGATATCGTGCATTTCTTCATTTCTTTGCAATTTGCCCTCCAACCCTCCTGCTTCCTTCTTATATTTTAATATCTTTCTTTCAAAGGAGGGAGGAATAATGAAAATGTTGAACTCAGGTGGGATTGCTGTTACCCCAAGCAAGTGAGGTATGACATAGCCTACTGTTCAAACAATGCATTTTGAAGAAGATCTCATAACTTTTCGTTTTTTATTGTTTGCTAATTATGACTGTATTTCTAATGGCCTGTACATACAGAAACTAAATGGGTAATTATTTACCAAATTAATCACGTAGACCCTGAAGAAACACACTCCTCAATGTCAGTTTCGGTAGTTTATTGACAAGGATGACGACAGCCTGAAACAGAGCAATGCAGCAAGATAAGCTGACAAAGTACTACATCCATGCATGTCATCACCAACACAACACAAATATATACAACGACACACCAAACAATAGTGGAAACAATCCTACATGAATGAGTGGATGAACGTCTCAACTCGAGGTGGAGTGAAGGAACAATGTTCGAACTAAAATGGCCGCTCGGCACTACCGGGTCAGAGCACGGCATATCCGGTCAGCGACAGCAGTGAGACGCTGCCTTCTAGTGGCCGGCGATAAACTCTTCAGACCCTTATAAGGAAATACAAGTCTTAAAAAAGGTGAATTACTATCTCATTATCTAATATCTTAAGAGGGTATAATGCCATTGGTCCCAAGAAGACCATCATGCATAATAAAGTTGTCCATTGTACGCAGAACCAGACATTGGGATGGAAATGGCTCCCTTGACAAAAATAAGAGATTTTTTCATTGGATTTTTGAATAATTCAGCATGTAAGATCTTTGGCAAACACACCGTTATGATACTAACACGTGTTGTGCAGCAGGATAATCTCACATAAGAGTGCGTTCATGATGGATGTAAATGCCAGAAGTAAATGCTATAAACAAACTGTCTTAGCTTAGTGCCGCTAAGCTAAGACTTCTAGTGATCTCATTAAGACACTTGGTAGCAACCACAGATATTAAGACACGGAAATGTTTCAGACATTCACGATTGCTGTATTTACTGACGTGTTTTATGTCTTAGAACAAAACATTTAAATCTCGTAAGTTTTGCATCAAGCTGCAATTACTGCTTTTGAAGCACAATTTATCATTTATGTGAGAAAGCCGTTATATCTGATCTTAACGATAACACCTGTATTTTATTTTTTATCACTCTTCTTATCTTCATAACAGCAGATCAAGATGTGTTAATAAGGGAAATGCTGCTATTTGTACAGCAGTGTACACACTCATCTCTAACAGGTTGTTATTAGTAACAGACCTCAATCTGTTTTGTTGCATGTGGGTGTGAGTATAGGTTTGTTTTTCCCTCTCATCTTCTGCCCATCGTGGCTCTCAGTAATCACCTCTTATCTCCAAACACAACCAACAGCAACGCTTTAACGTAGAAACAGATCCTTCCTCTTAGACATTCGTCTTCCTTATCCTTCCATCTCGACCTTTTCTTCATAGTCTCCCCAAAAAATAATTACCTGCTAGCTGGTATCGCCCAAACCCTCGTACATCTTAAGCGTTGTGCAGGGACGGAGATGAAACAATAACGCGGAATCTCCGAGGGGGAACAGGATGACACAGCGAGGAGGAACTCACTTCTTTACTTTGCTCTCTACTTTCATCCCTTGCCATCCTCCCCATTCTGTTTGCTTTTCATATTCGTATGCTTGTGCTTGTTCCATTCCCTGTCGGTCTCTCGTTGTCTTGATCCTTTCTTCTGTCTCGTTGCTCTTTTTTTAAGCCCTATTTCTTTCTTCAAAACTTTTTTTTGGCACGTAAGATGCACATACACTGTGGAGTTATCAGTACCAGAGTTGGAACAAGTACTAAAATCTTAACATGAGAAAAAGTAGCAATACTTTAACGAAAACTTGATCTATTCGTTGGTTTAATTTTTACATTAGCTTATAATCTGATTCTGTAAAGTAACAAGTAACTCAAGATGTCAAATGAATGTAGTGGAGTAAAAACTACAATACTGGCTTTAAGTTAGGGCTATGCAATTTTTTTTATCTCAATTACGATTTTGGCTTGAGACGATTACGAAAACAACGTAATAGAAACAAAACGATTTTTTATTTAAATTTTTTTTTTTTGTTTTTCAGTTGAATTATACTTAAATTTCAGGGTAATCAACTGTTAAAAACATACTGTTCAACATTTTTTTTTCAATGAATTAATGTTTTCAAAGTAAATGGATAATCGTTTTTAATAATCGTGATATCAATTATTGACCAAAAAAATTGTGATTATGGTTTTTGCCATAATCGCAGAGCCCTAATTTAAGTTCTAATTTTCTAATAATTAAATAAACATGTATTCTCATCAATTATCATTCATCACTGTCCCATTTCTTTACGGTAGGCCTTTAAAAATGCATTGGCTGACCTTAAAAAACACTTAAACACACAGATATTTACCTACACACACACATATATCCACCTACACACACACATATATTCACCTACAATAGCACACACAAACTTGTTGTTGCAGAGTATAATGCCTATATTTGTTGAGAGCGATCGCAGCAGGTGTTTCTCACCTTTCAGGTCGAAAATCTGGGTTATTCATCTTCCTTTCATGCCATCTGCAGGAAACAGAGAGGAGACAGAGACAAAGAGTTCTAGAAACCGTTGAACTAGAACGTTTCCATGATTTACCAGCTGTTTTTATCTTCTCAATTACCCAGGTTGTGCCCTTCACTTGATATTAACTTCAGCAAAACGGCTTGATTAAGACCTTAGTGTACGTAACTCAAATAGAAACAGTCAGTGATTTATTTTCGGAGGTGCAAAGTAAATACATTTTTTCAAGGTTTTTTACTTCAATATTTCCATTTTGAGACGGACATTGAATTCTTATCCCACCATAAAGTAATTGCGGCAACTTGAGTTAGTTTCAGATTCAGATTAGCATTGCGAAATATAATCAACAAATTATGATATTATTTTATAAGTAAGGCGGAAATTCACAAGCTACCCTGCAAGGGATATATATGCAACATAGTGTACACATCAATAATCATTATCCAGTACTATAAATATGATTTTGATACTGCCCCTTTTGAGCACTTTTGGTGCTTTTAAGGACGTTCTAACAAGCCAAATAATTTTACTCTGGTGCAGTCCAGTTTGACAGCAGGAAACGCAATAATGGTACGGTCCAAAACAACCAATCCAAGACCAGTTGAGAGCCTTGGTCTTGAAAGTTCTTCAAAGTGAACCCTAGTTCAATGCAATTTCGTCTTCTACTGAAAGAATTAACCAACCTGTTTTTGACAATCCTGAGCCTTTAAATGAGGCATTCGTGCTGAACACTGTCCAGATGTGTTTGGTAGAAACTGCCAGTGTCACCATTGTATATGCGATGTGTTATAGTTTATTTCCGTATTGACACCACCAGCTTCTAGAGGAAGACCAACGCAAATACATTTCTGACCATGCTCCTCATACACGCTCCCCTTTTTCAAATGTTGTCTGCTTTCATTTGAGCACTGTGAAACCATACCAGTCTTAATAGAACCAATTTCACTGTAATGCCGACTAAGCTAACCGACTAGTGTGAAAACATACCAAGTATGATTTGATGCTATTACTTTGGTACATTTTTAAATATAACGCTTCAGCAAAACGGCTTGGTTAAGACCTTAGTACATTTTTTAATATAACTTTTACTTGTAATTTACCTTTTTATACTGTGGTATTGCTACTTCAACTTAAAGGTCCCATCATGGCCATTTCCACTGATCATAATTCCATTGTTGAAGAATAGATTTACATTGTTCAATGTTCTAAAGTCACATTGGTTTCTCTAACAGTATCTCTGTATAGTATGTGTATTCACTCTCTGTCCTAAACGGCTTGTTGGAGCTCCTGCTCCACGGATTGGTCCATTTGGACCTGGGCATGGTTACGTCACCATACTCAGGAAGAAAAAAATGGAAAAGAAAAATCTCCAACGAGGCGTTCTGGGGCAGCATAGACAGGTCTTTGCTGTGTTAGAGTTGTACTCGCTACAGGGTGTACTTTGAAGGTTTGTGACTTTGCAGACCGTGTACATGCAGAAAAAGCTACATAACACACAACGGGAAGGGTAATAACCGGAGAAGCATGTCATGGTACCTTTAAGTTAAGAGTACTTCTTCCACTGCTGCTGGTTAAACCTATTATAACATGGTTTCAGAGAAACACTTGTTTCCATCGTCTCAATTTGTTGTTGCAAATGGACCGAAATCAGTATCCATTATCCTCAGCGGCCCAAAAAAAGCCATGCAGCCAGAAAAAATGAATTAGTGTCTCCCCAAAATTCAGATAAATTTGTTGTTGCAGCCAGAAACACTATTATCGCTGAACTTGGCATTGACCCAGAATGCAGAACTATTCCACTAGGAGCTAATTGAGGGTTGACTCTGTATCTCGGTGTGTGTCATGATTGATGAGCCTGCGCCACTACATCATTTTGCCTGCCGTTAACCCTTAACTCCATCCACTAACGCTTATACATAATCATACAAATATACATGAAGTTACATCCACAGCAGCAACACAAAACTTTGCTTGATATTTGCACTTGTATTATTAATAAATAGAAGTTTTCTGTTGTACAAAAGGCGGCGGTTAGTTCAAATCAGACTGGAAGTGTGGAAGACGTTTCAAGGGAATAATTGCTTTTACAAAATAACAAACATGTATATGATTAACACTCACTTGCCCTCTTTTTTGCTTCCCCTCACAAACATGGAAACATCTTTTTCTTCATGCTTTAGCAAACAGAAATTGCTTTTAAAGGGTTTTGCTTGTCCAGATAATAAGAACAACAGCTCTGCTGGTCCGTCTATTTCTCTACTAAAATTCTCTACTTCTCTATTTTGCATCATAAAAAGGACAGGAGCTATCTTGTCTTCAACCACAACTAGATGTGTCATTCTAAGTATGGTATTAAATCCCACCACTGTCTGCTCTACAGAGTGTACGTCTACTATCCTTGTGCTGAGCAGGATTGTATTTGTTCTTTGCACTCGGGATTAATAACACAGTGCCTGAGCTATAATGAAAATCAATCTGGATTCAGGCCTGCAGTTACAACGCATGATGACACAGTCATAGTACACTAGAGCCACTGGGCTGTCTGTGGAGCCAACAGCAAATATTAAATTCAATATTTTACCTGCATCTTTTAAGTACTTTGGAAGCCTCCTATTATAACTGGAGATATGCCCGGTCTGCTAATACTCCCACTGTCAACTCACTCCAATGTGTGTCTTTGCTTCAGCTGGTCACAATGATGCCAATGCTGCTTCACTTGTGTCCTTTTTTGGGACACAAGTGAATCATCGCAGCAGATATAAGTATGACAAATATTGGCAAGATAACCAGGAGTTTTTTTTAACACGATGGGCTTTTGGAATACAAATATTGCAATATATTAAGGTTAATACATTGAGGTTAAGGGTTCTTTTTATTGATAGTAATTGTACAACACAAGGCTGTGCGACCAAATTAAGTTGTTGTCCCTTTTTGCTTCAAGTAGTAGAAAAACTAAAAAAGTTACCAAGTGAATACAAGTTGAATATTCAATTGACCAAAATGCAGGTTTTAAAGAGGCCCTATTATGCATTTTGGGGTTTTCCCTTTCCTGTAGTGTGTTCTATAGGTTTTTGTGCATGGAAATGTTTTTGGGTCTTTGACTTTAAAGGGGCTCCATAATGCTCATTTTCAGCTTCATGTTTGTATTTTGTTAAAATCCCAAACTTTTTCTCCCCCCCGCCTGAAACGCTTCCATTGGACTCCTTTGTTTACTTCTGTAACATAGTGACATCACTGTGTAACACTCGCGTTTCTGTTGGCTATCCCTCCAACACTTTGTACGTGATAGGCTAAGGGGCGGTGTGGGGGAAACTTCTGTGTAGCAATGCAGGAGGAGGCACTGACTCATGAAGGAGACACGGGGAGAGCTGGAGCTCTGATGTCAAACACTGATGGGTTTATTTAGGAGCCTCGGCCGGAGAATTCACAAAACAAGTCAAAGAGTCAGAGGTTCTGACTTCACGGTAGAGTTGCCACGTCAATTCTGAAGAACTCTACCCCAGACCCATGTATTTAGCTCAGAGAGAATAATCAACATTGTGCATAACAAGATAGAATCATAACACCTCTATCAGCTGACGCCAACAGGCAGGAACAGGGAGACTAACACTGAGAGCACAGCAGCCAAGGCTACAGGTGCCTGTGCTCAGTCAGGACAGTATGAACTGATAAACTGGGTCAAAGTCATGGGCCTTGGAAAATATTTCCCCAACAGGCGGGACATATCTCAGCAGGTGACCAATCCCAACAGAGCAGGCCAGCTAACCAATCAGAGCAGACTGGGCTCTGCTTTCAGACAGAGGGTGAAAAGAGGTGCTGCAGCAGTATGAGACAAAGAAAAAGTTGTTTGAACATTAAAGCATGGAGACATGTCAGAGTAGAGACACAGAATACAAACATGAAGCTGAAAATGAGCATTACGGAGCCCCCAAAAAGACCCCAAAACGTTTGCATCAAGATTGCTCTCAGTGTCATTAGTCTGAATATGAACCGTCCTGCACACACACGCACACTCACATTTGGCTGCAGCGCATCAGTCGATATGTGTTACCTAATTATACCCATGCTGTATCAACGTTTTAAATGTCTGCGTGATGCACACTGACGCTGGACGATAGAGAGAGAGAAAGACATGTTGACATCTTGAGCTGCAGTGAGGACAATATAATGCTGTGAAATGACTGAGACCATGACAGAAAGTGACAGGAGGACTGATATTTCTCATTGATACATGACAGCCTTAATGGTCAAAACTCATCTTATCTGTCTACGCCTCTATCTCATCCATCACCACTTCTTCTTCCCTTTCCCTCTTGTTGCTCCTCTGATATCTTCCTCATAAACCCCTCTGGTTTCTAACCCCACATTACAGAGTCGTTCAGTGATATTAATAACCAGCTTGAACTGTGGAAAGACCCAATGCCTCGAAGTCAATGACCCTATTGTGTCCTTATGGTTTCAAAATATGCAGCGAGTGCTTGTACGCATGTCTGAACGGTGGAATGAAAGACTTTAATCCGCTGTATATGGCTAACTTAACTCATGACCCTTGTGATTAGGGATCATCGTCAGACTTGGTGGCCCTCGGGCTCGGTGGCAGGTTGCTCCGAGGGTTGACAGAGATATTAAAGGCTCTGCGCTGCCTCGGACAAAAGACTTTTAATAGGAAGATGATGTCTGGCATATACTAATATTGAAATAAGAAAGAGAAGGGTATTTCAGATTGGGGGTTGCTATGCTTTTAATACATTTGGGAGCCAGCAAATCTTATTTTGAGGCCAAATGTAACCGTTCTTATGTTTTTATTGATATTTCAATATTTCTATGTCAGAAAAGTTCTAAAACTGGATAATAAATCTACAGACTCTCCTGTAGAGAAATGTTTGTATGGTTAACATCTTATACCACATTTTAAAGAGCTTTGTGCTAAGTGGCCAAAATTCAATTAATGAGGTTTAATGTATTACAACTGGTATCAATTTCATCATTTCCCATGATGCCTATAGGGTTATGGCCCGTCCACACTACAGCTTCGACAGCTTCAAAAACGGTTTCCAACGCGTCTTCCCATTCACTTTAAATGGGGTGACGTCACTTTTCGCCGAACTGCATTGTGGGAAGCAGAGCGGAGCTTTCCTGGCGTGTCAGGCTGCAAAAGTTGAGCAATGTTCAACTTTTGAAGCTTCTGAAGCTTTCGGTGGAAGCGTCAGCCAATCAAATCATATGCCAGTGCAAGCTCTAGCCAATCAAACCGCTGCTTGTGTGTCAGGGGCGGGAGATTCATGTGATTGGTTGTTGGTCGAGCTTCAGACACGCCCAGCTCCAAGCTTTTTTTGAAGCTGTAGTGTGGACGGGCCGTTAGGGTTAGGGGTTAAGGGGTAGGGGTTATTTCTTAGTTATCAACATAGGCATAGGGCTCCTATGCCTATGTTGATAACTAAGAAATAACCGGCAATAATTGCTTCCCTCTTTTAATTTCATTCACTGCAAGTAAAACACAAATGCATTAGCAGTGATTTCACCATTACTCCCCTGAGGAGACTGTGATTGTGGGAATAATGTTGGCAGTGGCTTCACTAAAGAATATCTACTCAATCGTCACAACAGAGCCTTCATTTCCAAACTGTTCAGTGGGGTTTACAGTGACAACAATCACTCTATATAGTTCAGCCACTGCTCGGGGAAACAAAGTCACTCTGTGTGCCTCGTCCTCGGTGAAGTAACAAAAACAATGCTTACTGCTGTCCCCACAACCAATAACAGCACAGCAGTTTAAAGAAAGTGGAGCACGGAGGCACAGTAACACGGTTACATAACGCAAGACAAGGGAAGAGTTGGGGGTTGAAGAAAACAAAAAGCTTCAGAGGGAAATACAGAGCGCAAAGATAAAATACAGAAGTAGAACAGAGAGAGAGTTGGTTTGTAAAAGTG
The DNA here is from genome assembly GCF_902827175.1 of Gymnodraco acuticeps. Classification (NCBI taxonomy): domain Eukaryota; kingdom Metazoa; phylum Chordata; class Actinopteri; order Perciformes; family Bathydraconidae; genus Gymnodraco; species Gymnodraco acuticeps. The sequence goes on from NW_022990531.1 coordinate 22,710, forward strand.
ATGGATATGCAACAAGACGTAAAGAGCAAACGATAGCAGGCAAACAAAAAATATTTTTGTATTTATTGTTTGCTGTTTTTTTAACGTGAATACATTTTAAGGTTTGTTAAATTGTGTTGCGGCCTCTGGTTGTGTAGATGTTAGACAGAAAGTGACAACGCTTTATCACTACGATCTCTAAACTGGAAATAATTCAGACTATCGGTTATTTATTTTACGTTAATAAGCATTTAAACATGTTGTGACAGCTGGATTCACGCGATTGACACAAGATGTATATCCATCCATAAAGGAATGCACATCGGGTGACACCTGATAATAAATCTACCTCAAAATGTGTCATCTGAAGCAACAAGCTACTCCATTTGAATTCCAAGTTGTTGTTTTCCTTATTTTTACAAGTAGCAACACCAATCTCTTCAGGTATTCATACGAAAAAGACACTTTATTATACATCTACTTGAGTACACACCCATTAGTATGCAGTGTAGTTGAGCAATTCACCTAAAAGGGCTTCACTCCCACCTGTGGCTAATGAGTTGTCCTTCGTTTGTAGGCCACATGGGTCTCTTTTAAAGTTAATTTAAAGTCTCACATAAATGATCAAATAACAAGGTTAAGATTGAGATTACTTGAGCTAAAGTGGCACCATTTTATGACCCATGTTTTCTTTGGAGAATTTATCTTCGGTCATTTGGAACTGACTGCGGAAATACCATTTTGTATAGACATCTGTCTCTACATACAGTACATGACAAGTAGAATAAGGGACTCATGCTTTCTGTTGAGCCCTCGTGTGTCCTTTGCTTCTGGCTTTCAGTATGACTCTCTTTGAGCCACGTCATCTCTATGAATCTTTCTACTTTCATTTCCTCTTTAATAACCTTCTTCTGTCGCTCCTCCATCCACTCCCTCGTCCACTCCTCCGTCAATCCATCCGTCTCTTCTCCATTTGGTGCTTTTTATCCGTACGAACCACTGTGAAATGTAAAGGGACATTTATATTCCAGCCATGCTTCCTCTCCTCCATACTTTTGTCCACATGAGTGTGATCAATCTTAAGGGCGAGGAGGGTTGCTGTATAAGCTGCATACATATTGTGGCAGAAAGGCAACACTCCAGCTTCCAATTAGAAAACGATGGCAGCGAATGTATGCTTAGACACTGTGAGCAACGGCAACTTGGGATGGCAAGAGTTTAAGAGGCTCTGTTATCATGCAGGTTTTCTCTTTCCTGTAGTGTGATATAGGTTATAGTGCATGTAAATGGTCTTCAAAGGTTAAAATCTACTGCCTGAAACTCCTTTGTTTACTTCTACTGGCTAGCGCTCCAACACATTGTACGTGATGTACGGGCTTCTCTAAGCGGTTGACCAATCACAACATTGCCGGCCAGCTAACCAATCAGAGCAGACTGGGCTCTGGTTTCAGACAGAGGGTGAAAAGAGATGATAACACAACAATCTTCATTGAAACCCGAGAGAAAACGAAATCAAACAAATCAGAAGCATCTTTGTTAAACCTTTCAACAATCACTAACTTTAGTTTGGTCGAATTTATCCCATAATTCACTTTCTAATGCTCTCCTCGAAGCAACCGGACTCCATTGATACAACGTTTATTTTATCCTCACTGATTGTTGCGAAAACACTTGATTTAAACTGTCTGACACAAAGCATTTATGCTGTAGCACCAAGCTACTTTGTTACTGCACAATGCAACATAACAAGCATATCTGACCTGTAAGTGTACACACACACACACTCACACACACACACACACACACACACACACACACACACACACACACACACACACACACACACACACACACACACACACACACACACACACACACCACACTCACACAACCACACACACTCACACACACACACACACACACACACACACACACACACTCACACACACCACACACACGCACACCACCACTCACACTCCACACAACCTCACACACACACACACCACACACACAACCCACACACACACACACACAGATACACACACACACACACACACACACCACACACACATCGCACACACACCACACTCCCACACCACACACACACACACACACACACCACCACACACACACACATCACACCACACTCACCACACACACACACACACACACACACACACACCACCCACACTCACACACCACCACACACACACCACACATACCACACCACACACTCTCACACACCACACCACACTCACACACACACACACACACACACACAACACTCACTCACACACACACACCACACACACACACACACACACACAACACTCACTCACACTCACACTCACACTCACACACACACACACCAGGCTTGGAATTTTGTCATTTTAGGGGCAAGGCCATTTGGCCTTCCCGTTCACATTTTTTTTAAGGGCACAAAGGCCGTTTGGTTAAATTACGCTGGTCAATCAACATGACTGAAAAGTCAACACCAGTCGTTTTACAAATGGTTGATTAGCAATAGTGTTTCTTAAACGTATAAGTTAAGTTCAGCCATAAACCACATAAGTCAGTCATGTATTATATCAAAACCGCTTAGCAAGAAAAATACTAGATTCAAAGGTGACAGCTATCTGCTAGCTTGTAGAATAGTGATGGGAATTCCGGCTCTTCTTGGTGAGCCGGATCATTTGGCTCGGCTCACCAAGAAGAGCCGGCTCTTTCGGCTCCCAAACGGCTCTTCAGTTTACCACATATTATACCTTTTAATTAAATCAAATGTAGCCCTGTTTTGACTAATGATTTATATGTGTACACACATATATCACTTAAATTATTCAATACATCCTTTGTACTGAAGTATTCAAAAGTAAAAATGACATGTTTAATATAAATGATTTGCTGTGGCCAAATGTTTTCATTGCATTTACAGACCTGTGTAACTCTGATACCACCCAATGAATGCATTGACTTGCTTGTCGAACCACGCTACACAAAACAGATAGCAACACCTATAAAAACTATTTAAAAAAAGGGGCTACTGTATCGACATTTTAAAATTATATTTAAAGAAAAGGCCCTGACAAAACAGCAGGGCTCTATTTCAGTAACTATTAGCTATAGAAAAAAAGACAGCAACAGCTGACATCAAATCTTTGCTGAGCCTAAGGATAATCATAAATAAATAACATAGTGAAAATAAATATATTGCAATGCTCAAAACAGCAGCATCCAACCGTCTCTAATCCTTGGAAATTACATGTCACCTGCATGCATGCACGGAGCAGCTGTAGCGCGGAGATCATCATCATCTTTCTGTCTTGTATTACTTAAAGTGGACCTATCATGCTATATTTGAACAATATATTGTAGGGCCATATTTATATAAAGTATATATATGATTCTGTGAGCTGCAGCTGACCATGCCCCCCTGCAGGAGAGGGCAGCGTGCTCTGAGATCAGCTGCTGGGCTGTCAGAAGAGGGGGAGAAAAAGAGATCTCCCTCCTCCGTGTTTTATTCTTATTGAAGTAAGAAGAGAAGTAATGGGGCAGAAACCCTCCTTTTTACGCAGCGGTCCAGACATAGACATCAAACGGCGACACATATTCAGTTGCCAGTTACTTTGGCATTAGGGCAGGGATATCTAGATACTTTCCAAAGTTTGACATAATGAATTGTGCTACTTTTAAAGCAAGCAACGATGTTTTCAAATCTGTAATCAAAAAGCTCCTCAAAAACACTCTCGAAGCAGTTCCTGCCGTTGCTACGTTAGTTAAAACAGTAACAACGGACTATTTTTCTTAGCGGATGCATGTCAATTTAAATACATACAACTAAATAAATCAATAAAATCATTTTCTAAATCCATAAAAGCATTTCAATTAATATTGGGAGTCATGTCGTTAATTTGTTGAGAATGTGGCCATGTAATAAGCGGGATAATGTGCACATTGCATAATGTGCCTTCATGCCGATCTCGATCCCCCCGCAAAAAAACAAAACCGGCTCGTTCGCGGGCGCGAGCCGGCTCCCGTCGTTCACTTAAAAGAGCCGGCTCTTTGAGCCGGCTCGTTCGCGACCGACACATCACTATTGTAGAAGCAACACTAGATGTAGACCCCTTGAAGGGAAGACGTTAGCGCTATCCAAACTAGCTAGCTATCGCTAGTTTTCATGACAGAATGTAACGAGTCGACTTTAAATAGGCTAATACAATGGTAATTACCTATCAATAGTACTTTCTATAAACACTTGCTTACCTGTGCTTGTCTTGCTCCCGCGGCTGAGGTGGAGGCTGTCGGGCCCCTACAGGCATGTCTGACGGAACAATCACAGCAGAGCAATCGCTCTGATCCACAGACACGGGACTATCCTACTGCGCGCACTAGTATGACTTCACTAGCGTTGTTTACACTGGAACTTTTGACAGGGGCACAAAGGCCACTTTGGCCGTGAATTGCATTTTTTTTCACAGGGCATCACGGCCAAAGTGCGGGGCAACGACGGCCATGGCCGTCGTGGCCGTCGTGAAATTCCCACCCTGACACACACACACACACACACACACACACACACACACACACACACACACACACACACACACACACACACACACACACACACACACACACACACACACACACACACACACACACACACACTCACACACAAACACAAACACAAACACACACACTCACTCACACACAAACACAAACACAAACACACACACTCACTCACACAAACACACACTCACACACAAACACAAACACACACCTCACTCACACACAACACACACTCACACACACACACTCACTCACACTCACACACAAACACACACACACCACACACACACTCACACACACTCACACACACTCACACACACACACAGCCTATTCCGCTGATTGAAAGTTGCTCGTGGTAATGTGCCAGGAAATGTTGCAATGCGCCAACAAAAAGAGGCAGAAAGAAGACTGCCAGCAACATGGATGCGAACAACATTGTTTTTAAATCCTTCCAAAAATCAACTCTGAAATGTATATTTTATGAGGAAGGATTTTTTCATTTCTGGCCTCAAGGACACACACAAATTGTGTTTGATGTAAACGTTTGTTTGTTTACAGAAAACTCCACAGGGTGCCTTTTTAATTTGGTGAGCATGTGAATGCATTTTTCTTAATTATAGACCAATCAAGTATTTCTTTGTTACCATATAAATGATAGGTATGGCTACAAAAATACATGTACATAATCAAATATTTACTCTTGTTGATAAAAACTGGTTTTGTATGTTTCTCAACGCATTAATTACGCTTTTTTAACCTTTTTTGGTGCTTTTCTGTAAAACAGCACCCGAACCACCTTAAAAACGTATAGTACATTTATTTAAATATGTATAGTCCCTTGGAACGTATTCAGTCCAATCTCTGCTTATATGTATGCGTAGACCACCTCCTGTGGTTGTGTGTATGTGTACCTTTATCATTATGTGTACAGCAGTTTCTCCCACACATACATCAACATATAATAAACCATTTCCCGCTGTTCACATCCCCTTTGGTTCTGTCTGTGTGACGGCCTCCATCCATCTCCAACCTTCCTCTTTCCTCCTAAGTGATGACTATCCCGCCAGCTTAGCTCATGCTAATATCTCCAGCCATTAGGTGGATTTATGGCCCTGCCTTTCTGCGGGAGGAACCTTTCTAAGACACCAATCAATGCTCCTTCTCCCCACATATATGTCTGCTCGACCCTTTTCCATGTGGGAGGGGTTTGCCAGCAAATCATCATACATGTGTACTCTAGGTTTCCTTAAGTAATAGGTTGTTAAAAGCCATCTGTGTGATGCTGCTAGACTGTAAAACGCAACAAATTACAAACGTTTTCAGTGGTTGAATACAATGAATAGCAGCTTTCATACCATAGGCGGAGTTTGACATTTGCGCTTGGGGGGACAAACCTTTTTTACTGACGTCAGTACACAGTCCCAACTATTGCATGGGGTGCTACGGATACAGTAGCAATAAAGCCAGCGTTCACCGCACTGAGTATGACTTTTCCATGCCCGCCGTACACACACACTCATATGGAAGGGGCGGTCTCTCCCCCCAACAACAGTGCATTACATAACTGTATAACTTATCATAACTGTGCACATCTTATACTTATTTGATAACTACTATATCCCTTGGTTACTTGAACACGCTACAATATTATTAACCAGTGTCCTACCTTATTAAAATATTGATATACGAAATATTTGTATTTGACGTAGTAATGCTGTAACATATTTCAGCAACTAGGGAGAGCAATGCCCCCCCTGACCCCCTGCTAAATCCGCCTATGTTTCATACATTTGTAGATGTAAAGAATGTGTGGTGTGTGTGTAGTTTATTCAGATACCATTTATTCCAAAATGCTGCCTACATTTTTTGCGTACCTTTACTCACTATTTAATGTAAGCTTCACTGATCAGCCCTTTGCAGAGAATGACCTCTGAGCCTCTGAAGCCTTAGGACACGTTGCATGTTATTTACTGAAGAACATGCATTAGCATTTCTACACATAACTCTAACCATTGCATGTTGGTTTTCAAAAACTCAGTGTAAACGTGGTTTCGTTTTGTCACGATTTCTCATGTGCCAAAATAATAATTCCTTTAATTAAAAAGTGGTAGATTAAGTATTGCACTTACATTAGGTTGCAGTTATTTGCAAGACATCCAAGTATGTGTCAACCTCCAAATAAGTACTGGATACTACATTTCCCATAACGCATGTGTAGAGGAAACTTCTGTGTAGTTATGCAGTGGGAGTCACCGACTCAGGAAGGAGACACGGTAGGAGCAGTAGCTTTGATGTCAAACACTGGTGGTTTATTTGGAGTTAACGGCCGGAGGATTCACATCACAAGTCCAAGAGTCAGAGGTTCTGACTTCACGGTAGAGTTGCCACGTCAATTCTGGAGAGCCTCTCTCTTGCCAGCCCATCTAACTGGTTTCGCAGAGAGTAAACAACATATTTGAGAAGATAGCCTAAACAGTGTGGGAACACTGAGTTACTTGCGTCGGACACTTATGACCTCGAAGATTTCACACCTTGGAGTCCACAAATACAGAGAAGGAAGTGTCCCAGTGTACCCACAACACAGACCATCTGTGACCCAGTATTGACCGGTCACAGAATGGGAACAATAACATTATTGGCTAAACAGCCTGTGTCCTTAAAGAAGGTAAACAGACGTCAGGGTTTGTCCTGTATGTCACATCTTGGCGTCTATGACAATTATTTCCATAACGCATGTACAGTAGCTCTCAGATCATCTCTGCCTTCCCATCCTTTCAGACTTCATATTACCCACGCTTTTAAAGTCTCTAACTCGAAATGAAAAGTGTGACATCATATGTTTTTAGAGGCTGAGTAGTCACCCTCATGACCCTACTAATTTATTCGTGTAAAAATATAAACTTCCATTCCTATATTTAGTCCGTTATTCTAGTTACAAGTAGTTTCGCGAGCCCTATCACAATAACATGCCAAGTCAGCATAATACCATCAGAGCACAACATCCTCCCCCATCAAAAAGCATCCTTATAAGATGTCAGTGCAAACAGCTTATGAGGAGACATATCTACATGTATTAATATGTAACAACCTCCAATTACTATAGTTAATATAACGGAAGGAATGAGTCAGTTGTCGCAGTATAAAGCGCGACAAGGCCTGCATACATTATACCTGTGGTGATTATTTTATTATCTTTGCTTTTAATGCCTGTTGTAAAATGCTATTATATAATGTGTTTTTACTGTATTTATTCCTAAAAAGTATTTTAATTTGTTTTGTAAAGCACTTTGAATTGTCGCGTGCTGAAAAGTGCTATATAAATAAACTTGCCTTGCCATAGGTTGGAGGTCAAAGGTTGATGGATGGGTCGAACAAACAAAGGATAGATTTTTATGTCCGATGCGAAAATAACGTTGACTTATTTTAACGTATGAAGGTTAAGACCTACCTAACAAACTGTATTAACATCATGCACTTAATATGCTTAACTAACATTAGCAACTGCAGCTATAACAAATATACCTGTTGAACGCAAACTATAATCTCCCCAAATCCACATAGCTTTAATTCACAATGGTAACCACGTGTTTAACAACCTTACCGTTTCACATTGTCATTTTAAGACATGTACTCCATTCTGTCATTGTCGTTGGTATGGGACATGTTTCATTAGAGGAAACACTGTTAAGTGTTCATCATTGAGGCTGTTTCTAGTGACTAACTCTCACCAGCATAAAGTCCCAGGAACACATTTTGGTGTCTACTTTCACATCTCATTGTTGATAACATGACCAATGACAATTTAACAAAGAAAACACCACAGCTTAATCCCTTCGAAAGTGTGTAGAAACACAGGTCTGTGTGTAACTGCAAGCCGAAGCTGTGCCTGTGCATCAACTCGAAGCAATAAACCAGTGAAACACACAGAGATGGAGAAAAGGTGGGGGGCGGCGGGGGGGGGGGCTTCTGAGAAGACGCTACAAGTGTGTGCGCTCACGTGTGTGTGTGTGTGTGTGTGTGTGTGTGTGTGTGTGTGTGTGTGTGTGTGTGTGTGTGTGTGTGTGTGTCTGTGTGTGTGTGTGTGTGTGTGTGTGTGTGTGTGTGTGTGTGTGTGTGTGTGTGTGTGTGTGTGTGTGTGTGTGTGTGTGTGTGTGTGTGTAGTGAATCAGAGGGCAGTTTGTCATGTTGCTGCTCCACAGCCCTGATCCGAGCTGACAGGTGAAGCTAAGCGCGGCTAAACAGCACACGTAACAGAGAGAGGGAGAGAGGGAGGCAGCGGAGATAACAAGAGGCAAAAAAGATAGAGGGTTGGAGACGAGGAAGGAGGAAAATACATAAAATAAGTGCAGAGGGAAGGGGGGATAGTCGACAGAGTTAGAGAGCCATTAAAAAGAGAACCAGGCAGACTGCAGAGGAAAACAAGCAGCGGCACAAAGAGTGAGATAGAGAGGATTCCAGCTAAAGGAAAAGCTTATAATGGAAGACATTGAGATTAACTGGTGAAAGAGATTGGTTAATTGGCATTTTATCAAAACACTGGACCGAGCAAGTTCATTTTTTCACACCATCACTCCATTAATCTCTCCCGCCCTCCCCTCCTCCCTCCTTTCTCCGCCCCCATCCCCCCCCCCATAATAGCTGAACGTGCCTTTGTGGACACAGGAATTTATGGAATGTTTTATCAGCAATTTTTTTAACGAGAAAGATATCATTTAAGAACATTAAAGTCAAAGTGAATCATTGTTATTGTCAGCTGAAGGCACATGTGTAGCCGTGGGGGGGGGGGGGGGGGGGACAGACAGAGGAAGCAGGAAATAAAGACAAAGGAGGAACATAATCAAAAGAAGAAAACCATCTAAATGTTCAGAGCGCATTCTTTCAAAATGCATTTTTGTCTTTTTAATCCCCTTTTTTTAAACTACAACAAGGGGACATACTTGCCAACCTTGAGACCTCAGAAATCGGGAGCATTTCAAAACCACCGCGGAGGGGGAGGGGGAGGGGGGGGGGGGGTCGAGTTGTCGATTCTTGTTCTGTTTTCTGTGACTTCCTCACCCTCTCAGACTTTCAGTTGCGCGCACTACTGAAGAGACGTGCTACCATGGAAACCAAACAATGGTGTAGCTGTATTAAAGTCAGAGTGGAAACAGTCCTGAGTAAATCTGATTTTGTCAGAAATCGGGAGAAATGCGGGAGAAATATGACCCCGGGAGGAAACCGGGAGAGGACAATGAAATTGGGAGTCTCCCGCGAAAATCGGGAGGGTTGGCAAGTATGGTGTGGATCAATGCAGACTCAGCTTCCAATAGTGCATTCAAATATTGCATCACATATGTCAAAGCAAACGTGGTTACTCATCAGGTAGACAACGCCACAATACCATAAACAGAACATCTAATATTAGTATAAAAGATGTTGTAAACATTGTTGGCTTTGTTTTTTTAGGGCTGTTAACCCTTGCTTTTAATCTGGAAACCTTAAATGGCTGTCTGAAAAGCCTCCTTTGTTTACTTCAGTAACATAGTGACATCACGATGTAACGCTCGTGATCTATCAACATGGTGCTCCAACCAGGGGCGGATCTACCGGGGTGGCATGGGGTGGCAACTGCCACCCTAAACAATAGCCTTGCCACCCCAGCTGCCACCCCAGTTGGCATCTTTGTTTTGAAAGAAAAGTTGTGGCTCATCGGACATTTATGAGAGAAAATCTCTAATGTCCGAGTGCAAGTGAATGCAGCACAAGACGCGAGTCTTGTAACCCCTCCCCCGGCCCTGGGGCGAGACTGGAAATATGATTGATGGCGAATTTAGTTGAACGGTGGACGGCGCAAAACGAGAAGCATTTCGGACCCAAGTAGACGGAAGGAATGAGGTAGTTGCGATCTACAATTACAGAGAAGAGAATGTCAAGTTTGGCTGTACTCAGCATTGAATCAAAACGCACTAAAGCTTTGGATCTTAATACGTTTGTGAGGCGTTTTGCTGAACAAAATGGTAATCGCCGCATTCAGCTGTAATAGGCATGTCAACTTGATGCTCTGCTCACGGATGACTCGATGAGCATAACAAACTGTTAAGATGATGACCTTGTATGCGTGTATATATATTTTTTCTTTGAGGGGGTCTGCCCCCAAAAAACAGTTTTAAGTCCTGAGGAAGTAAAATCAGACGGTGTGTAAAACTACACTGCCCAGCCAACAGAAAGTAACCACTTTGATTTAAGTAGGCCAGTAGGTAACGACCTTCCACTGGATAATAACTGCAGCGATGTTTTAGCTGAATACACGTTTTTTAACCCTAACTGAGGCAGTTATTCACTTCTATAATGTTTGTTCTTTCTGATGTAAAGTCAAGGTTGTAACTGTATATCAATAATGATATAATTACTTGTTTTTCAAATTTGAAGGAGGGTGAGCAAGCATCTTGATGAACATTCATCATTAACTCCTCCAAAAAATATAGTTTATTCAATAATAAATGAATATGTGAATCATAACAGTGATTGACAGCTGATAGGAATAATATGATTGTTAATAGTATCATATTCATTCAGACAAACATCGATGAGACAGTTAATTAATGTACTTATTGCAGCAGTGCATAGATTTGGTTCCCCTGCTGGTCTAAGAGTGAAACAAACTCATTCAGTTATTGTTCAGTTAAAATTCATTACATTACGTCTGCCACCTTACATATGTAAGGCTTTACTGATGTGCCACAATAATATCACCTATGTCATTGAGTTAAAATATTAATATTGTGGCTTTCCAAGTTAACATTGATTGTAGGGGTGTAACGGTTCACAAACATTTCGGTTCGGTACGTACCTCGGTTTTTAGGTCACGTTTTCGGTACAGCAGAACAAATTCTCACAACATTAAACATTTTTTTTATTTTTTTTATTATTATTAAACTGTGAATATTCACTCAAATAAATACAAAATATAATAAAATAAACATTAAGGTGCAGCATGTCGATGAACTGAAATGATCTGTATTTGAACTGTACTGTACCTAAGCAGCCAGGTTGACATTAGGACTTGCTTTTCATTGTATTTTCATGTTGTTTAAAGAAAGATGAACTTGTCCACATTGCTGCTGAAAGGGCAGATCTGCTGGCACCAACAATGTCTCCTGCTGTGGAGAACACCCTCTCTAGGGACAGAGGTAGCAGACACAGCCAGGTAGCGCTTTGCTAACATGGCAACATAAGGATATTTGGCGTTTGTAATAGCGTTGGCTCGGTCTGAACTCTCTGCGAGTTGTGGAGGCTTACATGCTAGCGGGAGTTGGGTTTGCACTTCAGTCTTTTTTCTTTTGGTACCGGTGATATTCACGTTCGGGTGATGCCTTTTCAAGAGTGTGCAAGTTTGATGTATTGCCAGCCGCGTAACCAATGTTAGTTGAACAATGCCGACAAACAGCTTTGGTTCGGTCCAGCTGTCTTTGTCCGTCATCCTTGTTCGTAACTGCGAAACCAAAATGTTCCCAAACCGGAGACTTCAATGATGCTGGAGGATTTTTGAGCTCAACTTTATCTGCGTTCACCATTTCGATAGTTCCTCAAATTACTGACTACATTTGAACGCATCCCTGTGACCAGCTCTCATAGTATGCCTCTCGTCCAATGAAATGACTTGGTCGCTCTATGATATATACCTAAGATTACTTCCAGAAAGTTGTTCATGTTCTCAATTTTTTACATTTAACGTTATATTCGTTCGGTACCCTTCGGTTCACACGTGTACCGAACCGAAGGGCCCGTACCGAATAATGTCAGTACGTGTACCGTTACACTGCGATTTAAATCAGCATATACTTCTGCCAGGGGATGCCACCCCTCAAAATCTCCTGCCACCCTCTTGCCACCCCATGAATATTTGTCTAGATCCGCCCCTGGCTCCAACACATTGTACGTGATAGGCTAAGGGGCGGGACATCTCTAAGTGGTTGACCAATCACAACAGAGTTGGTCAACTAACCAATCAGAGCAGACTGGGCTCTGGTTTCAGACAGAGGTTGGAGCAACCTGCTTAGTATAATGAGAGAAAGGATAGCTTGAAGGAGGTCAAAAGTGAAATGGACCACTTTAACGTTTCTGGGGGGAAATGATGGAGGTAGATCAAATGCTGCAGAAGAGGTTGAGAGAAGGAACAGATCGGAGAGGACGGAAAGGAAGTGGAATAAAAAGAGGGAGAGAGAGGTGTGCGGATGGAATTAGAAGTAGTCAAATCGGACAGCTTGATAGATTGGAGTCATTGATGTGACCCAGCCCGTAGGTACGCAGTCACTCATGTGAAGGGAAAAGACCTGATCAGACCTATTGTGCACGTTTGCGAGTGTGTGTGTGTGTGTGTGTGTTTGATTTCATGACAAATGAGGACCAAGAATTGGCTCTGAGACTTGCTTATCCATTAGTTTATTATACCGCATTGTCAGTGTCCTTGCACACTCTGTAGGTGTGTGTGTGTGTGTGTGTGTGTGTGTGTGTGTGTGTGTGTGTGTGTGTGTGTGTGTGTGTGTGTGTGTGTGTGTGTGTGTGTGTGTGTGTGTGTGTGTGTGTGTGTGTGTGTGTGTGTGTGTGTGTGTGTGTGTGTGTGTGTGTGTGTGTGTGTGTGTGTGTGTGTGTGTGTGTGTGTGTGTGACAAACTACATATGGCGTAAATCTTTGATGACTGCGTACGAGGCTGAACTTTGAGCTGAATGCAGTGTGAAGGGAATATCTGTGCGTGAGTGAATGTGTGAGATGAGCTAAACACAGGTTGACTCCTGGCTCACACTTGTGTTGCGCTGCATTGCGAAGCTGTTTTTGGTGTTGCTTCCTGTTGCATTTCACTGCGTTGCATCAAATGTATCGTAGTGCGTCAAGACAATTAGCGCCGAGTAGTTTTCTTTTAACTACAATTCAGCTACAGTTTTGACCAGGTTGAATTAGTCATTGTAGATTAAGGGCAGCAAGAGAGAGAAGATAATATGTAAGTGATATTTCTATAGGTCTGCTGTAAAACCTTGGTACCATTTGTAACATTTATACATTAAAATATCCCAAAAATTACTAGATCTATGTCATATATTATAATTACATTTCTAACAAATGGTTCATTGATGCAAATCTGACTCCCGGTGAAAGGTTTATGATGAATATGAAAGGAATTCCAACCATAAAATATTGAAGACAACAACTCCCATTAGAGCTGCTCGATTATGGCAAAAATCATAATCTCGATTATTTGGGTGAATAATTGATATCACGATTTTTAAAAACGATTATCCATTTACTTTGAAAACATCCATTTATTGAAAAAAACCATTTGAACAGTATGTTTTGAACAGTTGATTACCCTGAACTTGAAGTATAATTCAACTGAAAAACCAATAATTTTAAAAAAATAAATAATCGTTTTATTTCGATTAGGTTGTTTTCATAATCGTTGCAAGCTAAAATCGTAATTGCGATTAAAATACGATTAATTGAGCAGCCCTAACACCCATCATCCCCTACTTCTTCACAACATCACTAAAACTCTATTCGCAGTCCCCTTAAAAACGATCAGCTATTTCCTGCCAACAATAGAGATTGCTAAAAAATGCAAGTTTCTGTAACTTTAAATATATCGCATTTGGAAATACACTCTCTTGCCAAGAGTTGGATGAGAAGATCGATACCTCTAATGACTTTTCTTGTAATTATGAAGTTACAGCCAGCTGCAGGTTAGCTTCACTTGGTATAAAGGCAGAAAAAGCTAGCCTGTATCCGTCAAGGCAACACACTGTACCTAGCAACTCTTAAGTTTATCTCTTAACATATTGTACGCTTTCTCGACAAAGACAATAGTGTATTATAAGAGTTGGTGGGTTGAGCGTTGGTGTTTGGATCAGGGGGTCACAGGTTCAAACCCCACTGCAGTCAGCATGTCGTTGTGTCCCTGGGCAAGACACTCCAAATAGCTCCTGTGGGGATTGTCCACAGTACTGCATGTATGTAAGTCGCTCTGGATAAAAGTGTCTAACAAGTGACATGTGATGTAATGAGATCTGGATGCCTGACCCAAAGATGGCTACTATTTAGGCCAATAAGAAATGCTTACAGGCACTTACTGTAAGCCATAACCTTTTTTACTTTGGTGAGTTTGCATCGTACTAAATATGCTGTGTAGTCCATTTGCCAAACCTCCATAGATGGAAAATTAAAAAAGGAAAGTCATAATTGATATTGTTTGCAATGGAGATCAATAGGAAACATTTTTTTAAAGCCACAGGTGGATTTCGCTTGCAGATATTGTAAGCAAAACTAAGTGGAAACTTCCTGCAGCTCACTCTTCATGTTAGTCTTCATGCTAAACTAAGATGCTCCAGTTTCATATGTAGCACACAGTGCCGTGAGAGTGGTATTGATAGATTACGTTTTACATTGTTAATATTCATATATCGATTAGGCGCAATGCGGATTGTTCAGAAACAAAAACATTAATGGTTATTGAATCATATATTTGACATGGTGCAATACTATCATGAACCCCAAAGGAGGGTCTGTTCATGTGTCCTCGTCTATCAAGCCCTGGGTCTTTATTCCAACGTTTAGCATATCCCACATTTACTGGCTGACCAGCTGCATCCCCTTAGCCTCAAATAGCATCTGAAAGACGCAGAGCTGCCAGATCCAGATGCAAAGGAAGGCTGCATCCAGTTAAGACTTCCCATTCTGTTTTCTGAATGGTGCGAGTCTGCGTGTCTCAACTTTCTAGACCGAGAAAACACATCTCCCAGGGCGACTGACCATCATATTGGCCACGGCAGCAGCGCCGTGTGTCCGTGCCTGAGGTCGTAATCCAAGGTCACTTAACTCTGCCGTTCACACACCGCTAACAACAGTTACTAGAGCCTGTCGCTGCGCTCTGATGATGGAGTGCTGTGGCATTGCTAATTCATCAATGCTGCCCTGACCATGACATATTTACAGTACATGGCATGTACAGGTTGTGTGTTGGGCCCCGTGAGTGCTTCCATAAGAGACATAAAAGGATGAATTGATCCCATTGTGCATGTCAGAGGGATGGATGGTCGGGACGTTGACCCTTCTGTCTGAATGAAAGCATGAATAAGGGCTGGGCCATAAAACACAAACGTTTCAGGATAAATGCCTTTCAAGTCAACAACGATAAATATATGAGATTTATTTGCAATAAAGTCATTTTTTAACCTAAACCAGCTACAAAATAGCAAACATGCTGGATAAATACTTTTGAGTGTCACAAGGAAATGACTTGTTTTTGACTAGAATGACTAGAATTTTGATACATACTCGAGTGCGCTAGAATTTGAAAGTATGCAGCCGAAAAAAATCTGCCCCTTCCTTCAGACTTCCTTACAGAGCCCCTCCTCCAACACACACGAACGCGCACATGACCAATGAGGGCATTTGTGCCCAGATGGAAGGCTGACAGGCAGGTAGGCCATCCAGTTACTTTAGCCGGCTCAGATGATTGGTCGTGCTTTCTACAGCGCCACGGCTTCCACTGATGACATTTTTTCATGGATTTTTTGTCAAAGCACTTAAGATATTCATTGCTATCCGGATGTTAAGAGCATTCCATGGAATATAACAACAAGTGTTTCTGAAGTGAATTACCTACCCTACCTTTAATCCCCATACAAGTTAGCAAACTATTAAACCAAACCAAGTATGCCAACCTTTAACAAATCTGTGAAACGCAAAAACAATGATTAAAAAATTATTATAAACCTAATTTAACTTTTGGTTTTCTTTAGGGTTCTGTCTAAAGGAAAAATATGTTTATGAATGATAAGAGAATTGAGATGATTCATGATCACTTTAACCTTTATACCTTATTATACCTATATTCATGACAAGAGAATGATAAGAAACATCGTTTTTAGCATAAAGTCCAATCCTGGAATGAATGTTATTTCCTATATACGATCAAGTTACTTAAAGTGGACCTATTATGCTATATTAGACAAATATATTGTAGGGCCATACCTATACAAAACATGTTTGGTAACATTAAGATACCAAACAGATCACCCATTGTAGCCATGCCTCATACGGCTCATACCCCTCTTTTGCAGGCCTGTTATGGCGCATTTCCACTGCAGCGGGTAGCCCCGTTTAAGCGTCCTTAACCGTCCTCAAGCGGCCAGGCCAGTTTTTGGTGGCCTTTCCATATAGCCTAGCACCGGCTAGCGGGTACTTTTCCCCTCTTTTTCCGGCCCCATAAAATCATGGTTCTATCAGGCCAGGGCTGAACTAGTGACGTCAACACTCTCGACTGCTGATTGGTCAGAGAAAATCGCGCAAGATCATCCCTAGCGTCGCATATATATCTAGAAGCAAGCTTGCAGCATTTTTATACACAGCATTTTTGTAAACGGAGGAGCTACAAAAATAGCAACGTCAAAGAAAAGCACACCGTGGTCGACCGAGGAGGTGACGACGTTCCTACATCTCATTGGGGATGATAAAATCCAGCGGGAGCTCAACGGAACAACTCGAAATGTGAACAAAAACAAAGCCGATCGCCCCGCCTACACTGCGTTGCTACCCCAGGTCCTAAACTGTAATGGAAATGCGCCACGGCCTCGGATGGCCAGCGAGGCAGCCCGAGGCCTGAGCGAGGACGCTTGGGGACGCTTAAACGGGGCTACCCCGCTGCAGTGGAAATGCGCCATTAGAGTAACGCAGATTTTGGGTCCTTAGCTTGAAAAAAAAAAATAGGGGAGGCGGAGGACTAATACAAGTCCATCTTTTCTTAGCTAATGCCTGATCAGAATTCTACCGGAGATAAAGTTAAATTCTGCTGTGATAAAACGCCATCCTGTTCTAATCCACATCAAGGATTATTTCTGAAACAGTATGGAGCTCAAATGCTTTTTCTCTTGCGGGTTTATCACAAGGTGAGTTCCTTTTTTTCCTGCTTTTTAAACACGTGCTCTACAGTACAGGTTAGCTCTGAGTGTTAGCGAGGCTTGCTAATGTAAACAAAGACGAGATTACGTCCAAAACACGTCAGGCATTGTTTCTGATAGCAACTTTCTGTGGGTCCGCTGCCGATTTGATGTCATATCGGCAGCAAATCTGTATCCACTCGTTGTACCTCCGTTTTTAAAAGATTTGGGAACGGAGGAAAAGAGAGAGGGTTTTATTTTCTGACGCTGCGTGAGTTCCCCGACGTACCGGGGACACATATTTATAAAATACATCACAAAGTGCATTTTGCATGATAGGTCCCCTTTAAATTTACAGTCAACTACAATGAATTATTGAAAACTCTTTCAAACAAACAAAATATAGGAAGCTTAAGCACGTGTATGCATGTCTAAATATTAATTATGAAGGAGACATAAATAGTAAAAGTGAAAACATCCACCTGCTTGTAAGTATCTGAAACATCCACTGTATTATTTTTGATGGACACCTATAATGAGTTTTCCTAATGAGTGGTTTAACATGTTATATCTGATACAAACAGATCAATATTGTCCTGTCTATATCAGTGTAATGATGGATTAGGGTGAGATCACAGCATACTGAGTACCTGTAAGTCATCAATAATGTCAGAGGCTTTACAGGATGATAGATATTCCGCTGACAAACGTGTGCCTCGGTGTGGGAGTATTCATGTGTGGGCTATGTGTGCGTCACGCTGCTGAATGTTTGAGAACAAATCCCTTGAGGAGAGTGAAATCTTTGTATTTGTGTGCGTGTGTTTTGTTTCTAAAATAAAGACGGCCCTAAAATAATGAGTGCAGGCAGTGACTCAGAAGTTGACATATGGTATTTTCTGTGACATCATCTTTAGCAACGCTACAGCCTGAGCGCTGAGATCCTGCCAGATACTGTTCATGCGGCTCCCAGCATGCTGGCTTTGTGCTTGCTCATTTTATTATTATTTTACTGCCGAATCTAGGGCACGCTGGTGTATGAATGAATCTTGTGAATCAAACTCACCCAGAACCATTGCTTTAACACTTTAAGAGATATTGAAACAAAGATTAGAAGAGCATCAATGAATGACATCTAATGATTGAGAGGGGGTGGGACCAGAAACGTTTTTTAAGCTTCTTCTTGCCCGTGTTGGACATGACGGAGACTTTTTGACAATGTATGTTTATTTTGTTGTATCTTGAACGTTTTTTGTTGTTTTGTTTTGCATCTCCTTGTTAAAATTCTTATTATAAAAAAAAAAAACATGTCTTATGTTAGAGAATAATTCTGTCTTTACTCCTAAATATTTAAACCTTTTCTGTGTGTTGACATTTACGATCAGCCCTGCTCCTTATCTTCCGTAAGGAATGTGATAATGCAGTCGTATGTTGATACTATAAGTTTTATGGCTTGACCTAGCGGACATAGGGGGTTTTACGACTGTGAGAACGCTGGCTTTCTAAGCTCCACAGATGTGAGAGACATCTCCTGTGTCTGCAGATGTTTACGCCCATCCCCAATATGTGGATTTGACTCTCTGTAAACTAGTTAAAGGGTCTACCAAGATGCGAGGCTGATCAGAATTGACATGGCAACCCACCCGTGCAGTCAGAACCTTTTGCTGTTGTGACTTGTGATATGAATTCTCCGGCCGTATCCTTGCAATAAACTATCAGTGTTTGACATCAAAGCTCCAACTCTCCTCGTGTCTCTCTGAGTCCTGACTTTCCATTGCTGCAGAAGTTTCCCTTACATCTGACATGTTCAATTAATTGTCTAATAATGTTCATTTCGGCTATTCTTTATTGGGGTTTTCTTATAGAGTTTCAAATCATGTAGGACATCATTTTTGATTGATTTAGATTAGACTTTATTTTATAATTTAAGTCAACGAAAAGTAAACATGTTTTATTCCTGTGGCATTTTTTGTCATACGTTAGTTTTCTTGAAATGTTTTCCAATCATTCAGAGGCTACATCTGTCACCATCTTGGGTTTGTCAGGCTCAGGAGGGAGAGCGAATCGTCCTTTTTATCACAAAATTGATGGTGAATGTCTGCCTCTTCCTGTCCGTGAGTAAGAGTATCCCTGAGCAGCAAACTGAAGCTAAATTGTCTTTAAAGGCAGCTCTACTGTGATTTGTTTGCCAGGACTGGCCCTCTTAGAGCAAACCGAAAAGTAGTCCAACTGATAAACGACTTACTTGTTTGCATTTAGATTGTCAATGCTTTTTGGTCCATAAATAAGAAACATCCAATCCTTGAATTAATATTATTTCCTGTATTCTGTATTTAAGTAACTTAAATGTACAGTCAACTACCATGAATTATATAGTATATATTCTTTTTTACTTTCAGCCTTTTCTGTTTTGGCTCACCTAGCTTTAGCGTAGCACATAGCAGCGGTGATGCTGGGTTAGCATTGAATGAAAACGTGATCTTTCAAAGGCTGGATGTTCACTACCTTAAATACTGTATACTCTCTGTGTCTAGGCTGAGAGCTAAAACATTGGATAGTTTCAATCTCATTGTTGTAGCAACATATTGTATCATGGTTTTCATTGACTGGTCCACTTGGACAGTAGGTTGTCCCATTGTGCCATGCTAATCTGTTAAAATATGTTTCTTTCTCTGAGCTGGAAATGAAATGAACACTTTTGCATCTGCTAAAACAGACAATTGAATGATGACACAAATAATTAACAATAACAGCGAGTGACTCAAACCATGTATTGATCCTAAATGCTCTCTATGACCACAACACATATTTAAGTTGCATATTTCATTTGTGAATACTAGGCCATCATTTATTTCCAAAAGGGATATGATATTTTTTTGGAATAAAACTCTAACTATGTGAGGGTTATACACACACAGGGAAACCCACACTCATGTGAGTGGATGAGAGAATATGCATGAACACAAACTGGCCTTGGCATGGCAGGCGCTCAGCTATGCCAAGGGACATTATTTGGCAGCTGTCAGCTCTAATAGGAGTATAGCAGGGATGGGAGACAGATCCAGGCTCTGTACCAAGCCTACAAGGGTGCACTATCTGGCAGCTATAGCAGATCTGCGTATCTCGCATCCGTGTGCAGGATACGAATGTTTGTGTGTCAGAGGGACTGGTGTATCAGACCCCCTTTGAGATAACGCTTGCTACCACTTGGGCCTCTACAGTGTTCATGTAGCTAACTATCTGTGTGTGTGTGTGTGTGTGTGTGTGTGTGTGTGTGTGTGTGTGTGTGTGTGTATGTGTGTGTGTGTGTGTGTGTGTGTGTGTGTGTGTGTGTGTGTGTGTGTGTGTGTGTGTGTGTGTGTGTGTTGCATCCAGGGCCGATTCTAGGGTCTGTGGGGGCCCTAGGCAAAAATTCACTGGGGGCCCCTCGAACCAGCTTTCATCACCATTGTGTTATAAATAATCTGACACCAACAAAAAAATTGCTAAATGTAAACAGTTTTTTATTTAACAACTTCGCATTTTTGTTATATTCAAAGTTAGTTATTAGTTAGTAATATGAATATAAAAGACATACAAAAATGAATAAATCACACATATAAATATAAAGAACAATTAAAAGCAGAATAGTTTTCCTTTGTAAATCTACGTGAAGTCTTTTCAGTATTCTGCGGAAAGACTATCTGTTTTTTGTATTGGTCCTCTTGTTACTAGTGCACACTTTTCACTATCATTTAGGACATTTGGCCATCTGTGCAGGGTCGTCTGATGTGATCAAACCTTTTGTAGTCGTGGTAGTGCTGCTGGAGGTAGGGGATGACGTGTCATCTTCATGATGGCAATGTCTGTTTAATTGTGTTTTTTGTATAATTTGACACTGATGTCGTTTTAAGGATGTGCCGCCCCTCGGGGGCCCCCTACTGGTCTGGGGCCCCAAGCAGTTGCCTGCCTTGCCTGTCCGCAAGCGGCGGCCCTGGTTGCATCCCTCTGACAGCAGTTGGGATCGAGTGCGGGGAATTTCTGATGAAGAGAGACTTCAAGTGTTGGCTCAGTCACTTCATAACACTATAAGACAGAGAAGGAGGGAGAGATGAAGGGATGGAAACACTACACTACACACACACACACACACACACACACACACACACACACACACACACACACACACACACACACACACACACACACTCACACACTCAGCTACATGTGAATATCACTCAGTGCTTTCTCCTTTTACTTTCAAAGGCTTCATTTGACATTCAAGCTCAAACCGCCCATTCAGAGGCAACACAAACTGTGAACTTCAACTTGATTTACATATCAGTCAAACTTTCTGAAAAGCTGCAGTACTGCAACCAACACAAAGAAGAAGGAAAATATACACAAAAGGACTTCTTACCCTGTTTTATGGAGAAAAATCAGATATCACTCTATTTTTGTCCTAAAAACACATTATCAATATTGCTAAAATATTGAAGGGGTTGACAATTGGTGCTTTTATTATATTGATATAATAAAATATCCATATTAAACGGGATGAACACCAATAACTAAAACATTCCCTTTCCTGTAGTGTGTTATACGTTTGTGTGTTTGTAAATGGTCTGCAAAGGCCAAAATCCCAGAGTATTCTCTCCCACATTTTTCAATTTGTATTCAAGGTAACAAAGGATGAGTAGCTGATGTACAAATGGTCATTTTGTGGGGGATTTAATTGGATCATTGGGGAAGCAAATAAACAAAACACTCAAGCAGAGGATATAATATCACAACAAGTAGGTGTAAATCTAATTATTTGGTCACTTTGGATGTCACATTTCTAATTAATAGTGAAATATAAGGCACAGGACAGAGAGGAAACAGACCCCACATGCTCATAAACAGACATACGTCCTCCTAGCTTGGTCATAATAAATTCCCTTTTTCCTGCCCCTGAGGATTTCTTGTGAAATGATTGGTAACCACCACATAGACACAGAAACATGAACATGCTTGTTTCCTCCCACTGATGTAAAAATGCTTCTCCCTCCCACTGTCACCCCTCTAAATTACCATCCATGAGAATTACAGGGTGAGTCACACCAGTGTGGCATCTACTAACTCCCTCTAGGAACAACCGTAGGTAGGACACTGACATATCTGTGTGTGTGTGTGTGTGTGTGTGTGTGTGTGTGTATATGTGTGTGTGTCTAAAGCTGCATTCACAATATAAGACATTGGCTTAGTCGAGGTATGGAGCAGAGCATAGTTATTCGTCATCTAAAAGTGGCCATGTCACATACAGCTGTTATGTTTCATTGGTTATTTGAAATGTCAATGGCAACCAAGGTCAAAGTTAAAATAATTAGAATTTGGTGGCAATTTATAACATTGCCTTGTTGGGCGTCAGTGCTCTCTCTATGGAAAAACAATGCACTTCAGAAACATGGTGGACTATCACCTTGTGTAGCTTAAGGCCCAAGGAAGTGAGGCTGTGGCCGTTTCTCAATCTCGAGGATGCTGGCTTGGTAGTTCAGAAACGAAGCAAGTATACTTCCAAGCCACGGCTTCGGAAAACGAAGAAGAATGGAACAGGCTAACAAGTGTGCCACTCTCTCTAACGGTTTCAACATAAACTGTACCCAAAATAAATACCCCACGATGTCTATCTAATTATGAACTTGCTTTACTTTCACGGAACACATGTTTGGTGATAACAAACAAATGTAACATATGTACCAACACATGTTCTACGCCACTACATACTTACATTTAAATGTGTGCTGCGTCGGTTCAGCCATTCTCCGCAAGGGTTTTTGAAATTGGTCCGTGTGCAAAGCATTGTGGGGATTTTTAGGACGCGAAGTCTACCCATGTGCAGCTTCGAAATGTCCCCCAAACCAAGGACGCGGCCTCTGTGGAATTCCAAGTATGCTGGAGATTGGAACAGTCCTTCGGCGGCACTCGATGACGTAGCATCCTTGAAATATTGGCTTGGAAGCCAGTATCCTCGAGATTGAGAAACGGCCAGACAGTGCAGCAAATGTCAGCAGTGGCCAAACGCTGGTACTACACCTTTGTGTCAATATGTGGGGCTCATTTGGTCCCAAAATGACTTTTTTCACATTGGGATAGAGATCTAAATCAGCAGCTAACTAATTTTCAGCTAAATGATCTACCCTGAACACTTGAATAGCACTTTTTTGAATCTGTACATGTAGGTCATAAAAGTTGTTAAAAGGCGCTGAGAGCTGAATCTCCATTCATTTGACTGACTGAGCCAAGGCAGGGGATTTGTGGCCGGGTTTAAGGAAGTTAGATCTGGGTATTTTTGGTCTCAAGAGTCAGGCCATTTTGGCTTCAAGCACCACTGAGTAGCTTCCTTAGGAATGAACAAGGCTCTTCTCCAACAGGTGTCTTTATACATCCATATATATGTTTATGTAAAGGGTTTAATCCAAGGTAACAAAAACACAATGTATCTTAGTTTCAGGGGATTTAACGCTAATTATATTCCATTTATGTTCCCCTAAACCCTACACACTGGCCCTTTAATCTTCTCAGTGGTGGGATGCTGTGAGCTGATCTGTGTGTAGGTCGTGGGGTGGGACGACTGTAGGTGGCAAGGAGCATCACAAACAATTATACAGCGCTACTGTTTGTAAACAGCAGGGTTGTATTTTAATGCTCAGTCCCATGCTAGCTTACAGAGCCCTGGAATCATCTGTGGGGGGGCTTGCATTATAAACTAACCTGCTGTGACAGTGAAGAGTGATTCAGCCACAAATGCTGTGTTAAAGACCCAGGGGAGAAAATGTGTTTGTGCGCAGAACAATACTGAACATCTTATTACATGACCATGGGGTGTTTTTCTCACTTTATTTTTAGCAACAAACACACAATTGAAAGCAATAGTGCACATTTTGTTATGCAACCAAGACCGCTGCAAGCTTATGATACACCAACAGACAAACTGTATGTTGGTAAAGTAATTGGTTTTCACACTGTTTCACCGCATTGATTTGCAATTTGACCGTGAAATAAATAGTTGTTCCCTCCTCTTTGCGGGAAGTTGCGCGGCATAGCAAAATGAGTTTCTTTAAATGCTTGCAAATTCAATTCTATCACAATCTATTTGCATGTAGATTTGCAAGAGTGACTTAATCATGCTCGGCTCTTAATCAGCCTTTTGAGTTTTTCTGTCAACAAAACAATAAACGCTTACATAAGCTCATGAAGTTAGCTTTTACCCGAGCTGCTCTCCTGGAGTACTTACTGTGTTCAAGAGGCGCATTCACACTGCGGTACTTTTCCCACAAAGGTTCATGTGAACTTAGTTCATGTGAACTCTTTAGTTCGCATGAACTAAGTACAGATCGCGTTCACACTGGAAAAAGTCCCTGGGGGAGGATTAGGCAAATGAAGCCGCTGACGTCACTTGTTCTTCTTCTGCTTTGGGTTTACTGGCAGGCCGCAAACCACTTCACGGCGTATACTGCCGCCCAAAGTCCCCGGAGTTAGGGACTGGCTTCAGTAGAAGCTGCTGGGAGTCCCAGCAGCTTCTACTGAAGCCTTCCGAGTAAATCGCCAGAACGCCGACACCTCCTCATCTCCACCGCTCCCATGTTTTATTTTGTGTTGCCATAAGTTAGTCTCTCTGCGTTTCTGCGCTGGGCTAATGCTAATGCTAATAATGCTAATGCGAGGATAATAAAATGGCGGCTTCACAAAACTTTTAGGGAGTTTTACGGGGCGTGGTTTGCAATCCTTCCAGCCAATCAGAAATGTAGCTCTTTTCTCACAAGAGAGCCGCTCGAAAGTCCCTGCTCTCTAGCAGGGACTTTCGTGGGGGTCAAAAGGTTCACATGAACTAATTTTAGTACCGGCTCTTTTTGGTGTGAACGCGATAAAAGAGTTCACATGAACTAAGTTCACATGAACCTTTGTGGGAAAAGTACCGCAGTGTGAATGCGCTTAATTGGCTCATTTACAGCAACAGCAGAGGGAATGGATAACTTTTGTAATTAAATATAAATGTGTCAGATAATTTATTCTTTAGATTATTGTTTCTAATGAAGCAGTTTAACACACATTTCACACATTGTACCGACTCAATTATCATTTAATTAATACTGTAATGTGACTACATTAGTTTTAGTGAAGCTTACGCTAAGTAATGAACTGAGTGTAAATGATATGTAGGTTACAGCATAAAGACTGCTGCTCTAATTATGATGTGATATTTAGCCCTGTTAGCTGATTGGCTCTGGGGATGGCGGTGTGGGACAATTGGTCCGCCACTTTGTTTCACACTGGAATATCTCAACTGCTATGAAATGAATAACCCTTAAATCATGTAGAGATATTTATGGTTCCCAGAGGATGATTCCCACTTACCTTAAAGGTCCCACATCAACAGAGCCATCGTCATAGGGCTTATTCTCATGCAATTTGGTGCATACATTCATGTTAATCTAGGCCTGACTTTTGTAAAACGTTTGGCACATTGGCAAATGTTTCATTTGGTCAAAACTTCTCCTTATGACACATTTCCAGTACAACTAATGACGTTCCCATCAGCCTCGACTGTACTTTGTGTTTAAGAGGATATGTTCTGCTAATTTGCAGTTTCATATTAGTATTGTGTGCCTTAACTGTGACATGTCTCCATGCTTTAATGTTCAAAAAGCTCTTTATTTTTCTCATGCTACCTGTACTGCAGCACCTCTTTTCACCCTCTGTCTGAAACCAGAGCCCAGTCTGCTCTGATTGGTTAGCAGGCCGGCTCTGTTGTGATTGGTCAACCACTTAGAGATTTTATTTTATTTGTATTTAACCTTTATTTAACCAGATGAAAACATTGAGACAAAATCTCATTTACAATGCTGACCTGGCCAAGAAGGCAGCAACGTTACACGTTCTTACACATACATGTAGCACAGA
This sequence comes from Gymnodraco acuticeps, assembly GCF_902827175.1. Taxonomy (NCBI): domain Eukaryota; kingdom Metazoa; phylum Chordata; class Actinopteri; order Perciformes; family Bathydraconidae; genus Gymnodraco; species Gymnodraco acuticeps. Next base: position 49,082 of record NW_022990531.1, read on the forward strand.
CATATCAAATACAGAGAACACAAGTAAACAAAAAGACGAAAAGCAGTCACTACATTGTGCACATTAGGACAGTAAGAAAGGTACTCTACTTATTACTGCAAGAGCAGCTGGTGGTAAGGACTTCAGACAACTTCAATTTAAAACATGCTATAGGGACAAGTGCCCTCAGTTTGAGGCTTGATTGAAGGTCATTCCAAGACCAAGGACCATCATAAAAAAGACTCCTTTTCCCAGCCTCAGTCCGCACAGCAGGAACCTGGACCCGTATCCAGGCACTGGATCCGAGGTTGTAAGAGTCACAAACTGGAGAAAATCTGGCACAAATATACAGTGGAAGCTTTCCATGGCTTTATACATTAATAAAAACCCATGCTGCATCCTACGCATACTAAGTGAGGACCATCCAGTTAGGCTATACAGTTTGCAATGATGAGTCCTATAGGGTAGATTTGATATATAACGCAGTGCAGCATGGTAGAGTGGGTCAAGTTTGACCAAAACAGATGTCCCGTGCTAGCCAATAGAAACACAAGTATTACATAGTGATGTCACTATATTACTTAGGTAAACAAAGGAGTCCATTGGAGGCGTTTGAGGCATGGGGGGAGTGTGGGGATTTTAGCCTTTGAAGAGCATTTACATGCACAAAAACCTACTGTATATAACACACGACAGGAAAGGGAAAACCCCAAAAAGCATTGAAGGGCATCTTTCGGTGATAAGTAGCTAATAATAGGATGCTAACGTGCTAAACTATAGTGAGTGAACATGGTTTAAAATAAGACCTGCGTTGCATCAATATTGTCCATTTCAATGATAGAATTGCCACATGAGCCTGTTAGCGTTCTAACGTCCAACGTAAAGTCTTTTCGAAGCAAAATTCTCATTAATTCCTTTACAATAAATCTTCACATTCAACTAATCAACTGTCATCTTCCTCATACATGGCTTTAATACATAAAATATGTTCTATTCGTATTGCTTCTGGAAAACCATTAATCTTCTGGTGAAATAATCACATTCATCCATTCAACAGACATGATTAATCACTACTGCCTGATATCCCAGATACTTTTGAAACCCTACAAAAAATGTATCTTTGCTTTAATCTTTCCATATAATTCCCCTTTTTTCAAGTCTAATGTACTTTAAGAAATATACATCAGAGGGCAGATTTAACAGATTGATCTTTCTCATAGCTTTAGTTGTGATACGGTTAAGGAGGGAATTCAAGACGACAGCATTCAATTGTCACGCTCTTATCAAGTGCCACATGTTTTACCCATGAGAAGCTTCATGCTGCTTGGAAATTAGTTTCAGAAGCAGATCGTTTTCCCTATGAACGTCTGGATGATCGCTAATTGCGCCTGACTGAAAAAGATAGCGTGATGGTAGACGGCTGGCTGACTCAGTTTGAAGTAATTACCAGACATTAAACTGCGTCACTGGAAACATCCTCACTCTGTCGGCTCATACAGACTTTAAATGTGTCACTGTTTAAACATCTTCCTCGTTGCTTTGTTTGTGAAGTTGTTATCAAATCAACCATTCCTCTGTAAGATTTAGTCTCAATCGATAGAGAGCTGAGTATGTGGTTTTAAAACTCTTCCAGATTGCCAGGAGAGGTTTTCTAGGAGTTTCTTAAACCAAATGGGATTAAAACCCTCTGTAGTGGACATTTACAGCCTTCTGCTGAATCATTTGAACAATACAGTCTGTGTATAACAGCTTTTATCCATTTTTCAATTCATATCCTGTCTTGCATTACAAGAAAAATCCATTTTGTGGTAATTTAAAAGGATATTAGGCTCATTGGCCCTTGTGTGAACGCAAACATCATGAAATTGATTAACGATATTCTATCTAGAAAACAACACGCCATAAAATGTAACTATGGAGGGTTTTCCATATGAAGAAAGTTGACACAACTTTAACAAAGTAGTTTTTTTACATTATATAAATGTTTGGTAGTAAATGAAGTGAGGAGAGTGTATTGAGATGAGAACAGAATGCTGTATGGACTGACACAAAGAGCAGTGGACAGAAAATGACATTAAACGGGACTAACAAGGATCACATCATACAAAGTTCACAGTGCTGCAGATTGACAGTGTGAAACTACATGGAGGGGCTTTCCCAGCATGCATTAGGTGAGTGGCGGGCTACATCCTGGACTGGTGCTGCCCAGAAGCTAGGTGTTCTTTTACTTAACCTTTCCTAGCGTCTTTCAACCTCCATGTCCCCAGTTTGTGGCTCATGTTTTCCGTTATAAATGTTTTGTTTCCGAGCCTAAACCTGGGAATTAACCCTGAAAATACTATAGCATCATCAGGGTCATTCATACAAGCTTCTCCAAAGCTACAGAGGGGACTATTCCAATATATTTTCCAAAGGCTGAGCGATGGTCCTTATTAAAGGTCCCATGTCATGGCCATTTCCACTGATCATAATTCCATTGTTGAGGTCTACTAGAATAGATTTACATTGTTCAATTTTCCAAACTCACATTGGTTTCTCACAGCATCTCTGTATAGTATGTGTATTCACTCTCTGTCCTAAACGGCTTGTTGGAGCTCCTGCCCCCCCCTCCCTGTGAGCCCAGTGGCCGCCTGCGAGACAACGAAACTCAGCCCGAAACCAGCCCGCACACACACACACACACACACACACCCGCAGCCTGGCTGGGAGTTTGTGCTCACACATAGACTCACAGCCTCGCAGCGTCCTGCCGTCTCAGGGAGGAGAAATCGGCGGAGCTGCAGCTGAGAAAAGATTGAGTGTGTGTGTGTGTGTGTGTGTGTGTGTGTGTGTGTGTGTGTGTGTGTGTGTGTGTGTGTGTGTGTGTGTGTGTGTGTGTGTGTGTGTGTGTGTGTGTAATGTAACGGCTCCGCGGACGTAACGTAAGGGTTCCACGGATTGGTCCATTTGGACCAATGGGTCCATTTGGGTATGGGCACGTCACTGTACCCAATAAAATAATGGAAAAAGAGAAATGTCCAACGAGGCGTTCTGGGGCAGCACAGACAGGTCTTTTCTGTGTTAGAGTTTTACTCGCTATGTACTTTGAGGGTTTGTGACTCTGCAGACCGTTTACATGCAGAAAAAGCTACATAACACACAAGGGGACGGGTAATAACCGGAAAAGCATGACATGGGACCTTTAAGAGTGAAGTTACCACTGTGTGAGTATACAAAAATGCCAGAAACATCAGCTCAACCTTAAGAAAACTAAAACAGCATTTGAGTTTGAGTTCCTCCAGATTTAAGAAGCCTGCATTGTCCTGTGGTTTTCTTTTTCATATGCTAGACCTAAGTGTTGTTTGAAGTGCTGCATGTTAACACTTAAAGCTCCCACCCTTATCATGAAAGAGTGCAGATATCCCTCAGTATTTGGACCGGGTGCATGCTGTCCTGATCTGGGGTTTAAACAGTATTTGACTTAAGCGGTGCAGCTTTGCCATTTGTCAGAACGATATGGTGAAAAGCTGCTAGAGGTGAAAGCTGATGGTGAAAGGCATGCCTTTACTTTATTATTTACAGAGTCATAAATGAATTGTGTGTTGGTTGTCGGCGCTGACATGGAGCTTTAATGTCCTCATATCATTCTGTTTCATTCCAAGAGTGCTAAAACAACAAGTTAGAATAGTTTATGTAGCAGTCTCCTCGGGGAGGGGGTGAGAGACGACAGAGGAAAGGGCAAGGATACTTAAGGGGCTGAGAGAAAAAAAGACAAGGAAGAAAATAGAAATCAGGCCAAAGGGTGAGACGTACCAGACACAACGATGTGAAAGAGCAAGAGTGGCAGAATAAAGAGGACTGAGGGGGAAATAAAGAGAGACGCAGGGTCGAGGAAGCGATACAGGAAGAGATAAAAAAAAAGGCTTGTAGCGACGGAAAAGATGAAGAAAGGGGGGGAGTGATAAGAGGAGGGGAATGGAGTCAGACGCAGAGAGTTGAGAAGATAAGAACGACAGGATTAGACGAGGAGAGGAGAGGTTAGAGAGATAGAGGGTGTAGAGAACAACAAGTACGCAACAAAAGTGCTCTTAAGCATTCTGGAGGGGATGAAAACAGAGCAGGGAGACGAGAGAGTGACGGACATTCAGCCTCACCTCGCTTTATTGCCAAGAGAACGAGACGAGGGGGGGAGTGGAAGACAAATGAAGTAATGAAATGGAAGTGGACTGATATTAATGAGATGAGAGGGAACAAATAAAATATTATACAAATATAACAAATATTATACATCCATGGAACAAATGGATTGGCTAGCAAGCAGAAAATGCAAAAGGCAATCTAGGTGCATGTGCGGGTACTATATATCTGTTCCTGTGGCACATAGTGCTAATATAATACAGTGTAGGACACATGTTAAGGGTATTTATCATCCTGTTATCAGAATCAGAAATCCTTTATCTGACCAGCAGCAGGGATATTTAAGGCATTACGGGAAAGCGACAAAGCAGATGAAAGGCAAACAATAATAAAGAGTATGCTAACATGTTAAATATAGAGAAAATCACACACTACTAATACAATAAAAAACAAGACAAATAAGTACACATCCATGGCTAAAAACAGCATTTTAAAAGTAAACATATTAAGGTGTTAAGATATTATAAAAAGGCAAAAGGCAATAGAGATGTATGTGCAGGTACTTAATATGTGTTACTGTGGCAAATACTGCGAATATAATACAGTAGGAGGACACATTTTTAGGGGTATTTTCCATCCTTTTATCAGAATCAGAAATCCTTTATAAGTCCCGCAGCGGAGGAATTTACAGCGTCACAGCAAAAGTAAAAAAGCAGATGAAAGGCAAACAATAATAAAGAGTGTGCTAACATGTTAAATATAGAGAAAAGCACACATTACTAATACAAAAATGAAATATAAGTTGACTTCCATGACTAACAATAAGTAGCAGCATTTCAGGAGCCTAGTGAACATATTAAGGTGTTGAGATATTATAAAAATGTAAAAAAAAAAAAAGAAGGCAGATGCTATTTACACCCGGGTGTCCTAACAATGCTATTTGCACCCAGGGGCCTATACTACGAAGTTGGTTCAACCTAACCTGGATATGTTTGAGTTAGCCGGTTGGCCTAATCCAAAACATACGCGCTCTCGCTAAACTGTACTACGACGCTGGTTATCAAGTGGATCGCTCAAGCCAGCCGTTTCCTATCTAGTTAGGTGCGCGTTCACATGAAAGGGGTGGTATTTGGAGCATTCGACCAATCACAAACATGGAGAAGCGCACTGACTGAGTGAAAAGTGAATTTTAATACTAGTCAAATATGGAGAAGTTAAACTTTAAACATCCATGTCTTAAACACTTTATCCAGGATAAAAGCCACATAGCTGCACCTGCAAGGTGAATACAGCTGACAAAAGAAAAAGTGTTTGAATGCGTACATTAACAGGTTTATGATATCACTGCCCCGTCTAAAACACGATCTGACTTTAATTACATTTGTCTCGAGTGTTTCGTCAACTTAATGTGTTGCTTAAAATAATACTTCTGCATACAGTATGTGACACTGTGAGTGTTGCACGGCCAGATACGGCTCAGCTGACTCAGATAAGGAGATATATGATATATTATGATGTGATATGATGTGATATGAATGATAATGGGACACATCGTCTGCACTCAGTGTACTTATGTTGTGGCAGATATTTAAGTAAGCTTTCTTAACGCTAATGTTATAATAGTCAGATTGCTCTGAAGATGGGAGGTGATATTCTATTAATGTTCACGTTCACACAGTCGGTGATTTTTGCCGGCCGTCTTTCCTGCAATGGCAGTTTTTCTGTATTTCCTTTCTCCTGTAATATGACTTGATCGCTTTAAACTCCGCACACTGAGCTCTGATTGGTCAGCAGGCGGTGCTTTCACTGAGTTGAGCTCTTAGCCTGCAACCTAACCTGCTCCCGACCAGGTTAGCCGCTAAGCATAAGTTACCATGGAGATCTAGCCTGCTAAAAAGAGAACCAGCTTCGTAGGACCGGAAAGCCGGAGTTTCCCCTGAATTTAGCCGGCTAAGCGAACATCCTGCTTCGTAGTATACCCCCCAGGTGTCCGTAACAATGCTATTTACACCCTGGTGTCCGTAGCTAACAATGCTATTTACACCCGGGTGTCCGTAGCTAACAATGCTATTTACACCCGGGTGTCTGTAGCTAACAATGCTATTTACACCCGGGTGTCTGTAGCTAACAATGCTATTTACACCCAGGTGTCCGTAGCTAACAATGCTATTTACACCCGGGTGTCTGTAGCTAACAATGCTATTTACACCCGGGTGTCCGTAGCTAACAATGCTATTTACAACCCGGGTGTCCGTAGCTAACAATGCTATTTACACCCGGGTGTCTGTAGCTAACAATGCTATTTACACCCGGGTGTCTGTAGCTAACAATGCTATTTACACCCGGGTGTCCGTAGCTAACAATGCTATTTACACCCGGGTGTCTGTAGCTAACAATGCTATTTACACCCGGGTGTCTGTAGCTAACAATGCTATTTACACCCGGGTGTCGTAGCAACAATGCTATTTACACCCGGGTGTCCGTAGCTAACAATGCTATTTACACCCGGTGTCTGTAGCTAACAATGCTATTTACACCCGGGTGTCCGTAGTAACAATGCTATTTACACCCGGGTGTCCGTAGCTAACAATGCTATTTACACCCGGGTGTCTGTAGCTAACAATGCTATTTACACCCGGGTGTCTGTAGCTAACAATGCTATTTGACCCGGGTGTCCTAATAATGCTATTTACAACCGGGTGTCCTAACAATGCTATTTACACCCAGGTGTCCGTAACAATGCTATTCACACCCGGGTGTCCGTAGCTAACAATACTATTTACACCCGTGTGTCTGTAGCTAACAATGCTATTTACACCGGGTGTCCGTAGCTAACAATACTATTTACACCCGGGTGTCTGTAGCTAACAATGCTATTTACACCCGGGTGTCCGTAGCTAACAATGCTATTTACACCCGGGTGTCCGTAGCTAACAATGCTATTTACACCCGGGCTACACATTAGATACTGTTTTGGATGTATAGGTATTTATGGCATTTTTTCTTTGATAACTTCCTTCCCCTTTGCTGCTGCGTCAAATTGTAATTATCCTATGGTGGATGTAAAGGCTTATCTTAAGCACTGTAGCGATTTACACCCGGCTGTTGTACTGTATGCATCTCTGCTTGCTCTTTCTACGATGGCCTGCAGGTTACATAAACATCAGGGACAAAAAAACACCTGTGCTATATTGTGAACATGGCTGTAAGGAAATAAATGTCCCACAGACCCCCCTGATGAAAGGGGGTTAATTAATCTGCCACAACAGTGGGAAAGAAGTTATGAGACGTGATGAATTTCAGTATCTTTATTTACAAAATATCACAACAGTAAACAGTGACTAAGAAGTTTTTTGGGGGTGGGTGTAAATAGCCGAATAGCTGCCGTGTGTCTATTTTCACCTGGATGCAAATAGACACTCCGGAAAAAAAATGCAATGGACCTAACAGTTTAATGCACTCAATTGTAGCGGTCTGTAATTGTGTGGTGGTCTACCAGGGGCCGTAGTAGTTGTAAAGCAACCCATTAATGCAATATTTAAAAAAATAAAATCAATTTAACTTTCTTTGTATCAGTCAAGAAGTTACATCTTTGTGGTTTAAAGAATAAAAATACAGTTCTAAGCTTGTAAACATTTGCCAGAAGAGATGATCTCAGCAGGGGTGCGATGTCAAACAAAACTTTCTGATGTTAATTTATCCTGGCCGGGTTTTGCTGAGCTCTGTATTTTTCACATGCGTACCAGGGACCAGCAGCTTTAATGGCACCTTAGCAGCAGAAAAGTATCAAGGGAGAGGAAAGAAATACCAATCTTAGTTTGCCCGATACTTCTGATTGGACGTTTTACTGCGCAGTCACTCAAAGTCTCCCAACAGCACCAATAGGCATTTATTTGATGTCTAGGAAAAATTGAATTGTAATGTATAATTGCTTTCACCAAGGAGAGCATGTTTCCAACCTCTCAGTTAATTTGTAAGTTTCCGTGTCGGGTGGATATTTTCAAAAGCTCATTCCTACAAAAAATTGTTGGAGAACTAAAACTTATAAACTTATGTTGAATGTATTCACTCAGGTACAGCTGGTGGTGAATAGTATGTCAATGAACACACATCAAAAGACTAAAGCCAGGGAAGTAAACCGTATGTAATGAAGTAAAGTTAAAAATCAAGTGAAACGTGGGGTTATTTTCTCATAGACTTCTATAGAATTGGACTTCTACTTGAAACCAGTGGTGTTGCCCCCTGTTGGCCGAAAATTGCTTCTTGCTCCTCGCCAAATAAGCACGTTGTGAATTGTTTGTCTCAATTACATCCTCAAAGGTACATTTCTCAGACTTGACAAAGTTCCTCCAGAGCCAAAACACAATTACACATTTGATCACAGGTTGACTTTAACTACTCATGACCAGTGAAGTCATGTTCATGTGTAAAGTGAGTAGCCTGAGTGGCCTTGTGTTACCATGATGGATTGGCACCAAGTGCAATAGCATTGTTAATATGCTGTCCAGAAGATGCTTGAATCATACTTGTTCCTCCTTTGCTGCGAGTAGGACCAGGTACACCTCAACAAAAACACACCTGTTTCCTATCCTGGCCCAAAATGGTGAAACAAGCTCCCCATTGTTACTATGATAGCAGGAAGTATACACCAGAGACTGCACCTGGGCCATTAAACCTCTGTTGTTATTGTTTTTTTTAGCTCATTTCAAACTATTGCACAAGCACTTACAATGGTTTGGCTCATTTGAAGTGACTGTACATGTTTCTCACCCTTCTGTCTTTTATTTTCATGATTTATCGCAATTATTGTAAGCTGTTTGGATAAAAGCGTCAGCTAAATAATAATAATCCTTATATTTATTATAGCGCTTTATCAAAGACTCTCAAAGCGCTTTACAAATACAGATCATACATGTAATGGTCATCTACTGTGGACAATACCCACAGGAGCACATTCGGGTGAAGTGTCTTGCCCAAGGACACAACGGCCTGACGCAGTGGGGCGGGAGCGGGTTTCGAACTGGAGATCCCCAACGCCCCCTTGATCTGATGATCAAACGCACAGACCACTGCGCCAATGTATTGTGATATATCATGACCTGGAATATACCAGTTTCTATTAAGAAACATAAACATACAAAAATAGAAACATATTGACCTTATCCATGACATGTGATACATAGCGCCAAATGCATGTCAAACCCTGGTGACTAAGCGTTTTGAGCACCAGGAAAAGCGTTATATAAATATATATTATTATCAGAAGCTAATAAAGTCTGTGTTTCCCCCATAATACACTAGAAGAACCTATATCTTTAGGTGCTGGTGTTTTGTTGCATACTTGCCAATGCCATGCCCAAATACATTTAAGTTTTGAAGCTGTGCCTGCTGCTTCCTCCCAAAAATAACCACGACTTGTGAATTGCATTATATAGTTGGAGCGTTCATGTTTTTATGCTTCCTGCTCCCATGACCACAGGCAATCACTTCACAGCGGGCTAATAAAAAGACAGTTGCTCTGCTGCGTATTAGAGGCTGCGTTAAGGGCTTCAACAGTGAGATTAACAGTGAGGAAATATTTATGGGTCTCTTGATAGCTGCTCGCAGGTCACAGCTGATTGGTTGACTATGTCGCTATAATTTCCTTGTCAGTGGTTACATGTTGATGTGGAGCAAACTCTTGTTTTTAATGTGAGCAAAAACTGGAACCAATTTACGAAACCAATTAAAGAGGGGGAAAGAATACAACTTTTTCTTATGAGCAGACAGCAGGTGTTGATATGTGTTCTTTTTCTCTCTCTTAACCTTATTAAAAACAAATACTGACAGGAGAAAATGAAGTAGCTGACAACCTGAAAGGGCAAGTAATATTCTTTGTTTTCCACCAGGGTTATTTACTGCAATAAAGTGCAATCACACATATGACAGTGATGCAGCTTTGTATGAGACGAGCTTTGACAAATCAGATCACTTGGCTGAAACTATATTATATATATATATATATATATACACTATAACCCACTGTTTCCTCTTCCATCTTACAGAGAATAGGCAGTGGTGGATAAAGTAGTCAGATTCTCAATTTGAGTAAAAATACTACATTTCAAGTAAACGTAATGCATGGAGAGCAGAACTTAAGTAAAAGTATTTAAGTAAGATTAGGAAAACTTACTTAACTGTACTGTACTCAAAAGATATTTTTAATAATTTTAAATATTTAAAAGCTAAATTAGCAAATCTTCACATTTAAGAAGCTGGAAATAAAAAATAAAAAATGGTTTGATTCCAATTAATGTCTTGTTAACCCACTGATTGTTTGAGTTGTATAGGTTTGGATGGTTTGATCTATACCAAACCATCATATTATAAACAGTTGTTCCTAAGTATTGTGTGTAAAAATCTGAATTTGATCAATAAACTAGTAAATAAATATTTTAAATGGGAGTAAAAAGTACAAATGTGGCTTTCAACATGTAGTCGAGCAGAAGTAGAAAGTAGTATTAAATTAAAATACACGGTACACAAGTACCTCCAACTGTACTTCAGTTTACTTTCCCCAGTGAGAATATATATGAAAATGTGTCCATTTAAAATAAAGTAGTCCTTGTTTACAGCTGCAGGTTGTGTGAGCGCTAAAGAGTTAAATCTGCATGTTTGAAGGCTGTTTCCTGCCAGTGTTCCAGTTCTGTTGAGGCACCAGAACTTCTTCAAAGGCATCAAACAATATAAGATAACAAGGGGGGAAGGGGAAGTCATTTTTTATTTTATTTTTGTTATGAATGATTGATGCTCCCAGTTGGCAACCATCCAGAAACATCCTTTTCATCCTCGTTTCCGGTCTCTTGAATTTAATCCTCACTAGTTTGTTTTTAAAGACAATCTGTTTCAAACTTGTCTTTATTCTCCGGTAGAGGAATTAACATGAAGGCTGTTTGGATAGTTTCTGGATTGTTTTATATAATGTCCACATACACATGTGTTTCTTTTTATCACGTTTCTCACTCTGTCCAATCACATCTCCCTTGAGTTCTCTTTCCCTCACAAAGCTTCTCATTTACCTGACAACACTCTCTTCCCTTTGTGAAGTCCTTTGTGATTTATGTCTACTTTTCAGCTTGTATGAGGATGCGTTTATGAAGTGTGTAAATGTGTATTTTTCTTCCTTCTTCCAGGACTCTGACAGAGCTCATGAAGCAGCCAGGGGAGGCAGGGATGGGAATGGTGGATGGAGCGGGGATTCATCATCCAATAGGAACCAACGGCATCTCCGCCAGGGCGCTACGCTCCAACAATGGTCAGTCCTCCTGTGTGTGTGTGTGTGTGTGTGTGTGTGTGTGTGTGTGTGTGTGTGTGTGTGTGTGTGTGTGTGTGTGTGTGTGTGTGTGTGTGTGTGTGTGTGTGTGTGTGTGTGTGTGTGTGTGTGTGTTTGCATGCAGGCATACTGAGCTGATGTGAAATGATTGATAACAGAGGTGTTGCAGTTGGGACTCTGCAATCACAGAGGTCAAATGGAAAAGTAGTAATTTTCCTTTTTGTATTCACTGTATATATTTTATAAACTGCAGTGTTATGCCAGTGTGTCAGTTCAGAACAGTTCCATTATGTGACATGTCTTAGAGCATGGTTCCCAACCTGTTTTGTAAAACTTACCCCATCTGACGAACTCAAGTAGCCTTTCACTGACAGCCTCATTTGTTTAAACTGTTACTCCATCCATCTAGTGTTAGCTAACTAGCTTATTAAGCTGTTCATACACAAATTACTGATTTTAATTCTTTGCCCTAACTTTTAGCTAACTTTTTCGACTGTTGATCCTTTACTTTCGGCTAACTATTTTAACATTACATTACATTGCATTTAGCTGACGCTTTTATCCAAAGCGACTTACAATAAGTGCGTTCGACCAACAAGATACAAACTTGAAGAAAACAGAATCATATAAGTACATCAGGTTTCATAGAGCTAAAACATTTCAAGTGCTACTCAACTGGCTTTAGATAAGCCAGTCCTTTATTAGTATAAAAGTGCTTTGTTAGTAATTCTATCGCTCGAAGTGGAGTCGAAAGAGATGAGTTTTCAGTCTGCGCCGGAAGGTGTGTAAGCTTTCTGCTGTCCTGATGTCAATGGGGAGCTCATTCCACCATCTTGGAGCCAGGACAGAAAACCCACGTGTTTTTGCTGATGGGAACTTGGGTCCCCCTCGCAGTGAGGGTGCAACGAGCCGTTTGGCTGATGCAGAGCGGAGTGCACATGCTGGGGTGTACGGTTTAACCATGTCCTGGATGTAGGAAGGGCCAGATCCATTCGCAGCATGGTAAGCAAGTACCAGTGTCTTGAAGTGGATTCTAGTAGTTACCGGAAGCCAGTGAAGGGAGCGGAGGAGTGGCGTGGTGTGGGAACATTTAGGAAGGTTGAAAACCAGACGAGCCGCTGCATTCTGGATGAGCTGCAGAGGTCGGATGGCACATGCAGGTAGACCAGCCAGGAGGGAGTTGCAGTAGTCTAGGCGTGAGATGACGAGAGCCTGGACCAGAACCTGCGTTGTTTTCTGGGTCAGGAGTGGACGTAACGTTAACGATTTATTTATCACTTTCAGCTAACTTTTGCAGCTGTTTTTCAATTAGTTTAAGCTAACTATTAGAGCTTCATTTTAATTACTTTAAGCTAACGATGTCAACCACTTATTAACTCATTTAAGCTAACTATTGCTACTTTGTATCCATTACTTTAAGCTAACCATTTAACCATTAACTTTTAACTGTTTCAACTATTCTACTTACTTCCATCCGTTAATTTGGTCCCTCTCAAAATGTGGTGTTCAGGTGTACTTTCGAAAGAGTTAAGCCAATCCATGCTCCTTCAACAAACTCCCTGGCAACGTTAATAATAATAATAATAATAATAATAATAATAATACATATTACTTATAAAGCACTTTTCCTGGTGCTCAAAGTGCTTTACAAGCAAGTAAAGAAAAAATAACAACAGACTATCTAGAAGTGCCCCCTAGCATACAAGTACCCGTGCCTGGGATGAACTGTCCTTAAGTGACCGTCCAAATAGAGAGCACCACAACACATCAGCACTGAGCTCATGGGACAGCGAGGACTCCATAGACCCATTAAAACCTTGTGTACTGTGTGTTAACATTGCATACCCTTGTTGTATCCACACACTTATACACACAGAGGTCTCCATTTGCTCTCTTACACATGTGTCATCCATGTGCAAAGAAGCACAGGCACAGACAGGTCATTTTTAATTAAGATGTAATCAACCGTGTTCCAGCTCTAAACCCACCGAGGGAACACTGCGGACCCATCTGCCTCCCGCTTTCTCTTTCTGACCACACACACACACATCAGTACACACACATTCATGCTCAATATAACCCGGTGCTTCTTCAGTGCATTGAGACTCAAATTAGTGAGCATGTTTCCTGAGGGCTCATTTGTGACAAGAGTAATGGCACGTTGTAAAGGACAAAGGTCCCCATAGCCTGTCTGCTTTATCCTCCAGCAGAGGAATGTGGTCCACTTGTTTTCTAGTCTGACTATCATCACTGTGTGTCTGAGAAATATCTTAAAAGATGATATCTGGTTACTCGTTAGAGCATGTGTAAAGCAATATGATTTCAATAAACACGCTTCTTTATCGAACATTCAAGCGACAACGATACCAGATGTATCAAATGCTCTGGTTCATTTATTAATCGTTATAGTGTTAGCTTTTCAAGTTTCAAGAATGCTCCCACTTCCATGTGTGGCATTAACTCACACATACAGTACAGACAAAAAGAATGGCTGAGGCTTCTCCCTTTGCTTTCATCTTCCCACCATTGCAATAAACAAGTTGTTGGCCTCTTCTTCACCCCATACTGTGCTTATTAGCGCTCTGCTTTCTTCTGTCTTGCTCTCCCTCGCTCCGTTAATTTCTTTCTTCCCCTGCTATTTAAACCCCCCCCCCTTTTCCTCCTCTGCTTTCTCACATTATTTTTCTCTCTGTGTTTTTTCCTGGTCTTCAGCAGCATTATCTAATCAGCCTTTTAGCACCAAGCATACTCATTTAGTTACATACAGTATACTATCTGTAAGAGAATATTTTAATCTGATCTGTTTATAGAGTCTCTTATAGTTTCTTAGATTCTGTGATACTGCAAACATGTGTTTGACTTATCAGTCAAAGACTATTCTGTAAGTTGAGGTCACAGGTCAAACGCTTCTCCTATATCCGTGGGGGAGGGTTGAGGCTTGTCTGGATCTCTTTGAGACAAGTAGTTCATTGTCTCCCATCGGCTATTGATTAGGTAAACGCGGGCTTTCTGTGGGCCGGCCTCTCCTCGTGTAGCAGCGATGTTTTGTGGCTTTGGTTCAGAGATTATCTTGGTGGAGCACAGGACAGTGTGAAACTAAGATGATCTCCCGGCCGTATGTAATTAATGTACTGTGATCAATAAAACTCTCAGTGCTTTGGCTAACGACGGTTCCAGACTCCTTCATTCTACCTCAACATTGCAACAACAGAAGTTTACCTTCACACTATCTACTACATGTGAGAATATGTTCAGCATGCTTTCAGTTCATTTTAATATTGTGTGAAATACAGGTTCAGTTTTCATTAGATTATTGCCTTTTTATGCTTTTTGGGGTTTTCCCTATTGGCTAGCGCTCCAACACACGTGATAAGGGGCGAGTGATCTCTAAGCGGTTGACCAATCACAACAGAGCCAGCTAACCAATCAGAGCAGACTGGGCTCTGGTTTCAGACAGAGGGTGAAAAGAGGTGCTGCAGCACATTAAAGCATGGAGACATCTCACAGTAGAGACTACAAAATACAAAAATGGAGTTAATATAAGCATAATAGGTCATCTTTAATCTGATTAATTACATTACATGTCATTTGTTAGACGCTTTTATCCAAAGCGACTTACGTACTCAATACTGTGGACAATCCCCACAGGAGCAATTTGGGGTGAAGTGTCTCAGGGACACAACGACATGCTGACTGCAGTGGGACTCGAACTTGGTACCCCCTGATTCGAAATCCAGCACACTATCCACTGAGCCACAGCCGCCTACTATTAATGTTGAGGATTCACAAATACAAAATAAAAAATGAATCTAGAACTTTGAAATCCATTTTCTACCTAAAGAAGATCATATTTTGTTGTTTTTATGAAAGTTTTCCATCTTATATTCTTTTTTATGCCAACAGCACCTGCATGATTAGATGTAATAATGGAGTAATATTCCAGCTCTTAGGGTACAAAACAGGGACGAAGAATTGTGTTACTCAGGTAACAAGAGAAGCAGGAAACCCAAGAGGGAGAATGAATCCTGAAGATGGAAAGATAATTAAAAAAGGGAGAGGAAATAACAGAAGGAAGGGTGTGAGAGGTGTGAAAGCAGGAGAAAATAGATCGGACATATGGAGTGTGTGTGTGTGTGTGTGTGTGTGTGTGTGTGTGTGTGTGTGTGTGTGTGTGTGTGTGTGTGTGTGTGTGTGTGTGTGTGTGTGTGTGTGTGTGTGTGTGTGTGTGTGTGTGTGTGTGTGTGACTGTGCATTGCAGGGGTTGAATGAGGGAACAGGGTGATGACAGTTGGGGGAATGGGATGAGGATATCTTGTTCCTTCTGTGTCAGGGCCACTTAGACGGACAGAGAGATATTTGGGAGTGAAAGACGAGGGAGATGGTAGAAAGTTGGGTATGAATTAAGACAAAATGCTTATCACTTTGCATGTTAGAGTAACATAGATTTTCACATGAGTTTGGCCGTTTCACAACTCGATTTGAACTATTGGGCTCATCCAAAATAAAATATAAGTATGACCCATCACGTTTCAACACTGAACAAAACCTACAATACGATGGGACGCTTTTGACTCCAAGGTCACTCAGAGAGCGCAGACCTCTGCCATGGCTGTTTGAAAATATGGAGAATAATGTGTGTATATTCATCGTGATATGGATCTTCTCCAATTTCTAATGCGTTGCACCTTGGCCAAAGTTACAACCTTCCACCAAGTTTTATGGAAATGAGGTCAGTGGTTTTTCTGTCATCCTGCTGAAAAGCGGACGAAGAAAACCAACTCCTTGACGAATGATGACAACCCTCTTTTCTATAAATGAAAAGAGTGATTGCAGTTGTTACCCCTGCTTGGTCCCGCTTTATGGAGATCCAGCCCATGGATAAAAGTCAAAGAGCCAGCTGTTGGATATATTGCCACTAAATTAGTACTGGCATTCATGGTCCCCAGAGGATGAATCCTACTCGCTCTACTATCTCCTGACTTTCTCTTTTGTTCAGGGCAAAACGTCTCCCAAAACTATTGTGTGTCTCTTTAGGATTGATATGTCCCTGTAATCAATAAATGGATTCAATAGATGTTTAGCCTAACACCATCAATTTCAGTTTGTCTAGTAGTGGTTTATTATCTAACACCTGCCAAACCAATCATCTTTCAGCCTTAGCTCTAATTTCTTAAGGGTCTTAAGAAGTATTAAAAGTTGATAAATCAATTTAGCGAAAATTAAGGCTTTTAAAAAAAGTATGAAAAAGTATTAAACGGCATTTTCCAAGGTATTACATTTTGTAGCTTGTTTTCAATAAGTATATAAATTGTCCAAAGAGGTTGTATTCTACAGTCTGCCTGAATGTAATCATTACGTAGGTGTGTAGTGTGATTCTGTAGTTTATTTATGGCATCCCGTTGGATTTGACGTCATCTGAACAAGACATCGCGCGATCACTGCTTGATAGCGCGAAGGTCCGTTTACGCCGGTTGTTAAACAACATCGTTATGGGGAAATGCAAGTCTGCGTCCAAATGGTTGGAAGATACGGAGGAAGGACAATCAATACTGTATATAGTCAATGTGAGGTAAAGTGTGTCGCCAAGGTAACCGGTTAAAACTCCAAGTGGCGATGAGGTCTTAAAATGTATGGAAAGGGTCTTAAAAAAGGTCTTAAAAGGTATTACATCTGACTTCAGGATTCCTGCATATACGCTGAATTAGCAAATGTAAATCCGAGAAGGACCTGCTTACATCAACATGTTCATAATATTAGCATTTAGCTCAAAGAATAGCCTTATGGAGAACTTACGAAAGTAGACCATGCCGTTTTATGGAATCAGTAAATCACACACAGTGCCTTTAAATACTTTGAATCTATCCTCTTTTTCTGTCTTTCTTTCTCTCTTTCTTTCTCTCTTTCCTGCACATTTTGAAATAATATACACTACTTGGTGTTTATTCTGAACTTGTAGGTTCAGAGAACAATGTTCCTGCACTTTTCTTAATTAACTACCACCACATACATAGCCTCCAATTCAATACAGAGGGTGAAAGTTGTGCACAGGGCCGCAGGCAAGGCAGGCAACTGCTTGGGGCCGACGGACCAGAAGGGGGCCCCCAAAGAAGGTAGATTAAGAAGGTCCACAGCAACGACAACATGAAACACCCTTAATTTACTGCAACGACATGTCGGGAAACCCCCTCAAGGCGGCCCCATGCATAGTGCGCCGTAAAATGCTGCATCTTAAGTTTCGTTGCCTTGCTCCGCTGGGGGGGGGGGGGGGGGGGGGGGGTTGCTGTCGGCTGTGCATGGTGATGAAAAGCTGGTTCGAGGGGCCCCCAGTGAATGTTTGCCTAGGGCCCCCACAGACTCTAGAATCGGCACTGGTTGTGCACACACCAGGTTATGATCACATTATTGCCTTCCTCCCATGAAAGTTCTCTAAACTCATCTCTAAAAGAAGTCTCCAGGCTTGATACACAACGCATTCTCATCTAGACTGGAAGCCTGTTAATAAAAGTGCTGAAGAGCAACAACGCAGAGCACACAACAGAGATCTGTCTGCTATTCCTATCGTTGATAGAGCAGAGCAGCAGCTTCCAATGGGCTGAAGCTGCACAAGTGAGAGTGCAGCGAGCAGCGTGAGTGCAGCTGATAGGGATGAAAATACACTGAACACGTTCTGAGCCCTTTCCCTAATGAAGACAGCAGCCAAATCCTCATGTTTCCTCACAGAGACACCAATGATCTCCTTATCTGTCTTCCACTCCTCTCCTGCTTATTTTCAAGGCAGATGTATTTTCAATACCATGTAGGAGATGAACTTAGGGGTGGAAAGTGGCAGGATGGAAAGTTAAAGGCTGGCATATTTGACAGAAAGAGGGAGAGAGACATTGGAGATCACAAGGAGGAAAGTATTGAAGTCATGAGACGGTTACTGTATGAGTGACTGATGTTTTGGTAATGCGATGGAGGGACACGGGGTTGAGGGGAAGTTATTGAACAAAGTCAAAGAACGAGGTAATGGGAAGTGGGGGAGGGAGGAGAGGAACATGAGATGAGGTTAAAAAGGACGCACCTTAACAATTTACTGAGGCGTGCAATGGGATCAACGTCAAGAGAAGGAGGGGGAGACGGGATGAAGGGAAAGAAAAGAAAGATGGGGAGTTAAAGGGGGTTGATAGTGGCAATGAGTGGTGGGTGTGACACTGTGAAGAAGAGGAAGAGGAAGAAGAAGACATACTTTATAAGAAGAAGGAGAAGAAGAAGACATACTTTATTAGGAGAAGAAGAAGACATACTTTTCTTTATCCGTCAAAGGAGAAAATCAAGAGGGTGGATTAAGAAAGGCAAGGTTCGAGCAATGTGTGAGAGAGTTGGAGCGCAAAGGACAGGGTGAGGGAGAGAGAGATGGAAGAGTGAGAGGAAGGAGACAGAGACAGGGTGAGGGAGAGAGGGACGAGTGAGAGGAAGGAGACAGAGACAGGGTGAGGGAGAGAGAGATGGAAGAGTGAGAGGAAGGAGACAGAGACAGGGTGAGGGAGAGAGGGACGAGTGAGAGGAAGGAGACAGAGACAGGGTGAGGGAGAGAGAGATGGAAGAGTGAGAGGAAGGAGACAGAGACAGGGTGAGGGAGAGAGGGACGAGTGAGAGGAAGGAGACAGAGACAGGGTGAGGGAGAGAGAGATGGAAGAGTGAGAGGAAAGAGAGAGACAGGGTGAAGGAGAGATGGAAGAGTGAGAGGAAGGAGACAGAGGTGAAGGGAGAGAGAGATGGAAGAGAGAGAGGAGAGAGAGACAGGGAGAGGGAGAGAGAGATGGAAGAGTGAGAGGAAGGAGAAAGAGACAGGGTGAAGGAGAGATGGAAGAGTGAGAGGAAGGAGAGAGACAGGGTGAAGGAGAGATGGAAGAGTGAGAGGAGAGAGAGACAGGGTGAAGGAGAGATGGAAGAGTGAGAGGAGAGAGAGACAGGGTGAGGTGGGATGGATGAACGGAGACAGAGATGGAGAGAATAAGGTAGAAGAGACAACATGCTGCTAGCTGCGAGGGGGACAGCTGGTCAGCTGCTGCTCTGTTCTGGTGTGGAGATCTGCCCCGAGGACAGTCACCCTGCTGAGTGTACACACACACACACACACACACACACACACACACACACACACACACACACACACACACACACACACACAAGCAGAAGGTTGCATGTATCTACAAGTACATTAAACACAATATAGGCCAGATAAAACAGTCTCAAACTCATATTTGAGATGTATGGCGTTTATTAGGGCTGCACAGTTTGTCTTATTTGTTTCCCAAGAATATACTGTAGACTAGTGTAACATTAAAACAGCAAGAAGGATGCTCTTTTTAGAAGGCTGAGCATGGGTTTGAATACCATGAATTAGGTATAATGGTGCTTCCGAGGGTCCCGGACTACAAAAAAGATGATAACGAATTTGAACAAAACCTCTCAAAAAGAATCGCACCATGGTCATTTTCAATTTCATTATTGCAATGGCCTGTACTTGTTTTATCTCCATGTGTTGCCAGATTAAATCAACTATAACGATATTTTCGACCAAAGACCTCGATGAAAGTAGTGTGACGATATTGTGACCATTATAGGTCATTTGATCTGCCGTGTATATAGAAAAATAATACATATTGCGATTTGAATATTGCAGCATAACAATTTATCGATATCCAACATCCAAGACAATCTTTAGTCTTGTATCACAATTCCGGTATCAACATATTGCCCAGCCCTAGTTTTACTGCACAAACACAGGGTTTGAAGAGGAAGTGTGCAATAAATTATGGGCGATATTAAGATAAAGGCAAACATTTGAAAGAAAGGTCAGATGGAAGGAAAGGAAAGGACGAGAAAATCCCTGAAGAGTCGTCGGGCAGAGTGCTGGAAATCATAAGAAGAGAGAGACAGAGAGTGATTATGTAAAAGTGAGAGATGGAGAGGGTATCAGGCGGTGGGATGTAAATAAGAAAGTGTGGTGGGGGAGAAGGAGAGAGAGCAGAGCAGATGGCAGGGAAAGAAGAGCGGGAAGGAGAGGGGAAATGTGGGAATGCGGATCTCCCGGATCACTTATAGCTGACACAGCCCTGCCGACATAATTGAAGCACTGACTGCACAGAGTGGAACAAAGCAATCCTCCTTCCTTTGTTTCCTCCAACGACTGTGAGCTGATTTCAGCACAACAGCCGGGACTCTGCCAGCGAGGTGTTCCCACAACTGGCTGAGCATCCCTGTGATACAGTATTAGAGCGGGAAAACCTCTAACAAAGTTGAGAGGAATCTTCTGAGGAAACACGTTTTATAGTGCGTGATAATTAAAACAGGAAAACAAATATATGCATAAACAGGGCCGCAGCTAACATTGAGGACACGTCTTCTTTTTGTATCTGGGGCAACGTTCAACTCTACAATACACAGCAACAATGAATATACAGTACACATCGTTTCATAGACTCATTCAAGGATTTAGTGAGTGAAAATACTTTGGTTTTAATACCTCTACTTTAGTTTTTCTGGCTATAGATAATTAAAAGGAAGGAGCCATGCTATTGCCATGTCTCAAAAAGGCAGCGATTTTACTAGACGGAAATATCTATAATGAAAGAAATAATGATTAAATGTCTGTGGTGTCCAGATAGATGTCCAGATTTATTGTTATAACTTTTATGATCCCTTTTGTTCCGATCAGTCTCAACTGTACTTTGTGTGCGTGCTAATTAGCAGATGTTTATCATGCTAGCACATCAGCATGTTAGCATAGTGACTTTGAGTATGCTGTTAGCATTAAGCCTAATGCACCACTAATGCAAGCAACACAAAGGTTGGAAGTTCCAGTATGAAATGTCCAACCTTCAAGTGTGACAGGTGCATGAGGCCAAATGTAAACAAAAACATGGTTGTATTATATATATATATTATATACAATTGTATGAATATATTTTGTACAAATATGACTTTCAGAGATTGTTTTGTGACTAGCTACCCTTGGTGTTATATTCTGTTGGTATCAAATCACATTCAGAACATGTTTACTATAAATACGTTTCAATTTTCTATTTAAATGTATGCAAATGTGCTTTATGTTGCGTTTTAGTTGGTGGTTTGCCATCTACACTGGCGCTTACATTGTTGTGTGTCGCCAGTAAAATGCTTCCTAGCAGTGGCGAGCCGTGACTTTTATACCTAGGCCCTCTGACCCCCTCCCCTTCCCTCGAGTTATTACGTCACAGCGTATACTTCAGCGGAATATCAAAACAACGGCCCGGGGTGCAAAACGCATCAATGAAAGCGACCCTCTAACACACAAAACAACACCTGTAAATAACCCTATTTGTGTTCTTTGAAATTGAAAAGGATATTGCATTGTGTTTGTTACTTTCGTTGCAGTTGTATGTCTTAAGTGTAATTTGGCATGCTTTTATTTTGAAGGCGAGTTAACGCTGTTGACAGGAAGTTGTTGTTTCTATGGAAACAAGAACAGTTTCTCAGCGGGCGGAACTTGTCATAAAGTCCGCGATAATAACACCCACCCATTTAGCGGGAAGATATGATTGGTCAATTGTACTGTCATTTGACATTACTCTCTCGTTCAGTTACTATAGCGGGGCGCTCTGTGAATTCATAGCTGGACCGCCTGGACGTCCAACAGCTCCTCTCTTCACAGACTCGCAGAGACGAGCTTCTTTCATTTAACCCTTCACATTCCAACAGAAACTGAATAGGCAGATTCGAAGGATTTATTTCTTTGGAAATGTTATTTTAAATACAATTAAATCAAGTTATTTTGGTAAAACTAATGAAAAATATAACTAAAAAAAAATATTTTAAAAAGAATATTTTTTTTTAATGTTTTTAAATATTATTTTGTAGAATATCTTAGGAGGGAATACCTAGAGGGCCCTGACGGCTCGCCACTGCTTCTTAGTCGGTAGATAATTTTTTCCCCAATTTTACAAGAAGGAACTTTTAGTGGCCGGTCCATTTTCCTTTTCCTAATAAGACGTCAAACATTTTGATGTTCTCTGGATAGCAGCATAGGTACAGTCACACAAAGCTGCTAGCATGGTCGTAGACAATGATTTGTTGGACACTATGTGCCATGCATCATCCATATAAATAATCCACTAAAAGATTGCAGCGTTTCTCAGTTCGCTAAGTGATACATAGAGAAATGTGATCGAGCCACTGTAATTGAACCATTAGATTCCTCGCTTATTAGCCGCTTAACACATGAACCATTACCATTGTAATACCATATATGAGTTTCTATTATTACATTTATGATTCAATTATTTAACAGTTATACAAACCATTGCGACTTGTGCCCTAGTTTTAGTGCAACCTCCATTTAAACCCGTTGAATAATGATGCCTTGGACTATCTCAATAACGCACACAGTTCTCAGAGGTAACCTTCAAACAGACGCCGCCCCTTCGTTACAGAAGGAAGACATTCAGTGGAGCATATCTGAGCAGGGCAGACTCTTCT
The DNA here is from genome assembly GCF_902827175.1 of Gymnodraco acuticeps. NCBI lineage: Eukaryota > Metazoa > Chordata > Actinopteri > Perciformes > Bathydraconidae > Gymnodraco > Gymnodraco acuticeps. The sequence continues at coordinate 71,991 of NW_022990531.1, forward strand.
CCACTGGAGGTCTCTTCTGAGATAGGGAGGCATTTGCATTTATGGGGCATCATTTGCATGTTGCTGGCCTGCGAGAGAGGGAAAAGAGGCAGAGAAAATATAAACATCAGAGGGGGAAAGGAGGTGGTGAAGGAAGGAGGGAATATACAAATTGGGAGGAAAAAGAGAGTGTTTATTTGATGCAAAAAAGGGGAGAGGGTGGGAAACAGTGGAGGGGGAGATGGGATCAGTGTGACATTGAAATCAAAACAAGGAAATGAGTATCATGGGAGCCTGCAGGACGGGTGTTAAGTGAAAAGACGCACTATAGGCAAGGGGCTGGTGTCGTGCATTTGTGTGTGTTAACATGCATGTGTGTGTGTGTGTGTGTTTACATCTGTGCGCCCTTGATTTCTTCACTACAGTGCCACATGGGGCCAGTGCCAATTATATCCGCACTGAGCTCGTCAACGACACCCATCCAGAGAGACAGAGAGAGGGAGACGGAGGGAAACAGAGCAAATATGGTTTAAGAATATGTGAGTATATGTGATGTGTGTGTGTGTGTGTGTGTGTATGTGTGTGTGTGTGTGTGTGTGTGTGTGTGTGTGTGTGTGTGTGTGTGTGTGTGTGTGTGTGTGTGTGTGTGTGTGTGTGTGTGTGTGTGTGTGTGTGTGCGCAATGTGTGTGTTCATACAAGCATGACTAAAACATGCTGTCATGCATGAACGTACAGTACCGGTGGTCCACTTGTCTTCTAATCCAGTTATGTTCTTAACATCATGTCTGAACGAGAGACAGGACCACTGGTCGTCCTGCCAACCTGTCTGCTGCTGCATTATGGGAATTGTTATCATAATTAACGTCATAAATGACTGATCCTGACCTCGCTGGCCTTGTGATAGCTACTGTGGCCTCAGAGCGACCCTCTATCGCCGGCCTCTGATTTAATAGCAGAACAGAGCAGATTGTATGGGATCACAGGAAGGTGTTTAAGCAGGCCTGGCAGCTGTAATAAATCAACACAGATGCCACTGCGTATATGCCTTAATATATTAAATGTAGCAATCCACAGTTTATACAGATGACAGTTCATTTTTTAACAAAGAAAACTGAAGAGATAAATGTCTGAAAGTATCTAAATGGTATTTCTTTACCAGTTCTTTACCAAGTCGGTCTAATTATAACAATACCATGTTGTCCAGTACAATATCTCAACAACTGTGTGGTAAATTGCTGTGGCATTTTTTACAGTCATTCATGGTCCCCAGAGGATGAATCCTATTGACTTAAGTTATCCCCTTACGTCTTGCCATTAGACATATGTAGTTACATTTGTGGTTTTAATTGAAACGTCTCAACAGCTATTGAAAATATTTGCCATTCATTTCGGTCCACACATTCATGACCCCAACAGGATGAACTCTTATTACTCTGGCGATCCCTTAACTTCTCAATTACAGCCATCACCAAGCTATGTTTGCTTTTCGACAATGAAAAACTGTTTATCTAACGGAGCCGTTTACAGTTTATGCTGGACATGAAAAGTTTGAAATGACTGATTTTATTGATGTTTTTCCTCTTCTGTCAATAATTGCTATTTTAACATTAATACGATTTAGACAACAAATATATTATTTACACATGAAGTCGTTTTTGCGCCAACAGCAGAATAATTAACCTGTTAAGCCCGGGGACCCTGGTTTTTTGTTTCACGACACTGTGTCTCAGGGCATCTTAATATTTAAAAACCTATTAATGTGTTATACCAGATTAACGAGAAGAATCTCAGCTAACTGACGATACGAACCATTTGTACCGAAACAAAACACAAGTCTCACAAGAAACGTTAGCATTAGCACTTAACTAAAACGGGCAGATGCTACTTCCGGTGCTAACTAGCAAATACGATCTTTAAAACTTAATATGTTCTGCACAAACTACATATCATCTAAAAGCTGATACTCCACAGATTATTTTGTTATAAGTATAATCACTGTAGGACACAAACTCACTGAGCTAGCAGCCAGAACAGAGAAGAAGAAAAAACAACAGTTTTCAAAACCATAACAATAATTATGTCTTACCGTTGCTGTTTTGTGATCAAAGCTCTTGTTCAAGGGAATAAAAACGCTGTTTAAGGTTAATCCAATGTCTCTTAGTCACTTTAGAATTGTTCCTGATAATCTATCATTACATTCATGGCAGCAGAGTAGGTATAAAGTTTCGCAGCCCCGAGATAATGCCGTCTCACGTGCTGTTTACGCAAACCTCTCTCTACTTGACCTAAGTGTTTAGCGGGACTTACTAACTGTCACTCGATTCTATTGGCTCTAACGGTTCAGAAAAGGTGTCAATCACCCAAATCGACCAATGGGTTCTAAAGATATGATCCTGCGTAGTATAAACTACGCCCGCTCCGGCTCCATTACGCATTACGCAGCCAGAAGGGAGAGCTTCACCATCGAGCAGGTGCTAGAGATGCTAGCTGAAGATAGCGGGGCTATGATCATACCAGATGACTCTTCGTCGGATGATGAAGATCTCCTCCAGCCAGACCTGGATCCGGACAGTAGTCACTCGGATGTTGAACTTCCACCACGGGAAAGGTATGTAATCTCTCTGTTTTTATATATTACTTATGTGTTTGGTGGAACTGCGTCACAGTGCTAGCTTAGCCAAGAAGCTACAGGAATGATTAGGCAAAATGCTAAATAGTGTTACTTGTCTTTTTGGAGTTACATTTTCTAAATGAATGGCCAGTGAATGAATATATACATGTTTACTTATTTATTTGGTGTAATATTATTCATTTATAGTCCAATATTATCCTTTTTATATATTACTTTTGTGTTTGGTGGAACTGCATCACAGTGTTAGCTTAGCCAACAGGAAACATTAGCCAAAATGCTAAATAGTGTTACTTGTCTTTTTGGAGTTACATTTTCTAAATGAATGGCCAGTGAATGAATATACATGTGTTTACTTGTTTATTTTGTGTAATATTATTCATTTATAGTCCAATATTATCCTATAAGTATAAGCCAGTGAATTAATCTAATCTCTTTGTTTTTCCACATTTGTTAAATGAGGAGTGACCCCAGCAGGACAAAGCCACACACCCAGAAGACTTTCAGGGAGCAGCTTGCTGCAGAATTGTTGGAGTTTGCTGAAGGCCCTGCTGAAGGCCCTGCACCTCCACCACCCCCTCCTCCACCACTCACATGCATGTCCGAGTATTATGGGGAAGATGCCACCAAGGTCAGGATGAACTGCAGGAGGTGCCTAGATGCTGGACTCAAAAGGGTGAAGACACCTGTGTACTGCAGGAAGTGCCAGGTCCCTCTGTGTTTCACTGTCAAAAAGAACTGTTTCAGGGAGTGGCACGACCTAAATACTGGAACATTCAGGTAGGTATAAAGTTCAGGTAGGTATAACGTTTTGCGAGTGTTTATTTAAAAAAAAAATACTTGTTGTTTTTATATACCTAGTGTGATTTTATTGTATAGTGTGTTGGTAAAATATTTGTTGTTTTTACAAACCTACAGTGTGGTTTTATTGTATAGTACGTTGGTAAAATGTTTGTTTTTACATGCCTATAGTGTGTTGGTAAAATGTTTGAAATAAATCTGCCCCAGTTGGAGTCAAATGTTACCTATGTTTCCGTTTTTTTTATTGTGCAAGTACACCTACACACAAGTTTTATTGTATAGTGCGTTGGTACAGTTACATACACACACAGCTACACTTACACACCTACACATACCCACACAGCTACACTTACACATACACACCTACACATACACACACACACCTACACTTACACACACCTACACACACTCACACAAAAATATTGTAAAAAAAAAATTTAAATTTTTTTTTCAATTTTTTTGTTGTTGGGTGGAATTAATACCTATAGTGATGATTCAATGTAATACAATGATTTTTATAGTCTGGTACCTGAAAAAGGTCAAATGGCACTGATGGAACCAAATGTGCCCAAATGTGCCCAAAGCTTATCCCGCCTGGACTTTATTTTCATAAACCTCTCTAAAAAGGTCAAATGTCACTTGTTTTGCATCAATCTTGATACAGGGTACTTATTATATGTTATACTTTGGATTCCTAAAGCTTTTAGGCTACTAACCCATCATTCAAGGTTGGTCTTCACTATAAGTAATGGGTTTTCTTTAGGCGGAGACAGGAATTTACATTTTTTTGCTATGTTCCATCTGAATTTACTCTGACACAGAAACATCTATATTGATTCTGACACTTCTACATCCAACTCACAGATGTAACCTTGCTTTGATAACAACAATTATTCATATAAACCTTTTAGAAGTGAAGTTATAGTCATTTGTTCTGGGAATGTCATTTTCGAGCCTGAAACCTGAAAAACAGGCTCGGGGTTTAACAGGTTAACTGCTTAAAACTTCTATCTAGTCAATGTCCCCACAGTATTTGCATGGGAGTGGAGATTTAATTTGTTTTCTAGGCCAGTAAGTGACCCTTGATCATTTTTTAACCACAACGGTGCAATAGGGCTCTAAATATTTAGATAAGACTTTTTTCTTTGAGGCACTTTGCAGTCAATCAATGTTTAGATTGAAGAAGTTTAAAGGTGATTTGTTAGTCCATGTTATGTTGAGCTAGTATTTCCTGATGCATTTCAAACTGTGATCCTGAGATTCACCTATTTTGAAGTTTGAAGCAAGAGCACCGGAAGCGGGGGGGCCAGGGGGCCATTGGCCCCCCCGCTTTTCAGCCCTGCCCCACATTTTCGCAGCGGCAGATGCCGCGGAACACTTTACAAATCCCGTTTCAATAATTCCCCTCTACTCCAAAGTCGCATCTAAAACGCCATCTGATCTAGTTGTGTATATTTTGTTATTTTTTATTGTTATATTCAATCTCACTAGCTACACGCATTTTTTAAGCTTGTAAAGGGAAGATGACAGCTGGCCTCTCACTCGCCACTCTGCTGTTCCGCAGCGCCGCTCCCCCTCCCTCCGGCTGAAATTATGAATGTAAGGCATAGTAATCATAGATAACACGGCAGGGTCCGTTACAGCTTGTTTTTATCTGGTTTCAAATAAACAAAGTCTTGGCTTTCAGAATATTAAACTTGTTTCGGCAAATTCAGATGATAAATACAGCTTTGAAGCTTCGGCATAATTACAAGCGGAGAACGGAGTAACTTGACGTCACAGTTGGCATAACAACAGCCGGTGTTTCTCGTGAGTGTTTTCCCCGGGAAACAAACACAATACACACAAACGCAAAATTACACAAACACACGTATATACCATAGGTATAGCCTATACACACGCACACTCGCGGGCTTCCCCCAGACCAGTAATCCAAACAAAAATATCTTCCCTCCGTAGTACTTTTTACTCCGCTAATAATCAATCAGATCGATCCAGAGAAGAGGAAACTTTGAAGGCCTTTTTCTCAAAATGATGACTGTAACAGTCAGTATATAATGTGACATATATTGCTTAATATTTGGAGTACAAAAACAATCCTGATATCATCAGAAAGCTAGGAATCAAAATGTGTCTTCGGGTCAATGCGACTGATTTTTCGATGGAGCAGGTCACTTTGCATTAGGTCAAATAAAGCAGGCAGACATAACAGGAAGAATATGTACATTTTAACCCAATCAAATAGGACATTGTCACACCATTCAAATGTATCCATGTAAATTACAACCAATAAAAAAGCTTGGATTTGTTTATTTGTTACGTTGTTTACTTTATTTGTTACGTTGTTCTGTGTGTGTCAGCCATTAACCTAGATAGAAATAATATATACATTTGCAAACATGTCAGAAGAACCAGCGCAGAAGAAAACTAAATACAGTCAATCTAAACTTAAATGTAACAACTGGAAGGTCACTGACATCCACATCTCCGGAGCCTGGACCTTCTTCAACCATAGAAACAGGCTGGTTCCGACTGCATGGAGGTTTGTTGTTGGGACATTGAGGCGGGTAAAGCTGTACAGCTAACTGTCGAAAAAAAGGAGACCGCTAGATTATTTGGGCAGAGAGAAGCTACTTCAACGCAGAATGGTACAAAAACAGAGAGTGGTTCATTATTTGCAAAACCACTAAACGATAGTGATAAATTGCGATGTTAACAACCTCATGATAACCTCATATTTTTCTAACTTAGGATCATATCTGTGTTTAGTCTAGAAAAAGGTAAATGTGTGCATTTTATTATAAAGTTGTGTATTACAGACTGTTGCAAAAACTAAGAAGCTTATAAACATCAGGTTTAAAACTAAAAGAGCTTTACAAAAAAGTAACACAATTAAAGATGTTTGGAGTTTTATTTGAGTTATTCATTTACATTTTTTGTCAAAGAGAAGCTGATTTGAAACCGTTGTTACATACAGTTACGGCACTTCTTGTTTCTGCCGGAGAGAGGGGAGTTTGTCCCAAAGCTTGCTGCTGTATTTACTCCCTCCATCTGACAGGAGGGAGCCTCATGTGTCACTCCACGGAGTTCACTCCGTCACGGAGGGGTAGGGTGTAGGGCGTGGTTTGGGATTGGGCCATACACACGCACTTTTTTGGCCCCCCCACTTCTAAAATGAATCCGGCGCGCCTGGTTTGAAGAACAGCCTTTCTAAAGGAAAACGTTGCCTGCAGGGTGTCCGCGACCGCAGGGTCTTAAAAAGTATTTAAAGTTGATAAATCAATTTAGCGAAAATGAAGGCTATTAAAAAGTATTAAACGGCATTTCCAAGGTATTACATTTTGTAGCTTGTTTTCAATAAGTATATAAATGGTCCAAAGAGGTTGTATTCTACAGTCTGCCTGAATGTAATCATTGCGTAGGTGTGTAGTGTGATTCTGTGTAGTTTATTTATGGCATCCCGTTGGGTTTGACGTCATCTGAACAGGACGTCGCACGCTCACTGCTTGATAGCGCGCGAAGGTCCGTTTACGCCGGTTGTTAAACAACATCGTTATGGGGAAATGCAAGTCTGCGTCCAAATGGTTGGAAGATAAGGAGGAAGGACAATCAATACTGTGTATAGTCAATGTGAGGTAAAGTGTGTCGCCAAGGTAACCGGTTAAAACTCCAAGTGGCGATGAGGTCTTAAAATGTACGGAAAGGGTCTTAAAAAAGGTCTTAAAAGGAATTACATTCGACTTCAGGATTCCTGCATATACCCTGTATTAGTTCTAGCTTGTTATTCGGATAAAAGAGCACCGTTTTGATGCCAAGCTTCTAGTTTCTTTCACCAATGGCTGCTGATTTCTTCTGTTCTTATTCGACTCTTACTTATAATATCTTTGTCTCTTTCACGTTCAGTTGTCAGTCTTGGTAAACTATTGTACAGTAGTTATTTTGTTCTCCATAAACAAACCAAACCATTTGTACAATATAACGTCTTTTTTCTAAAGAGGACTACCAACTCAAAGCTTGAAACCATTCAGAAATAAAGAGTTTCTGCCATCTGACAGACCATTGACTTGGTTATTTACACACAGGCTGATTTGATTGTAGACAAGACTAGAGCTGCATCTCACTTCGGTTAAATGGATTCCTTGCGTCCCTCACTTGCGTTGTTTCCCTGCGACTAGACCCTCCCACCAGGGAAGCATGGAGAGACGCAAGGAAACCACGAGAAGCAGGGAAAGGAGTTTTAAGAGCAATGGGACGTCGTTTGTGATGACGCCGCACAGCTGATCGTCTGACAGCGGTCAGATCAGTGCATTCGCTGCATCGTCCAATCAGTGAGCGATACACAGTAAGGGGGCAGGGCGAGTGTCTGAGGATTTCACCGGAGGATGGTCTGGTAGTTCCTCGATTATCGCTCTTCCGTTATCACTCCTCGATCCTCGGTCCTCCGGCAGAAATAAGGCCACTGGGACGCTACTCAAGATGGCGCAGACAAATCAACTTCCGGTGATACCGAGCCCGAGGAGCGAGGAAATGAAAAATAAGAGAAGTGAGACGCACCCTAGGTCTACAGCACACTGTAAACATTCTGCACTCTTTTAGTTTGCCATATTATCCTCCAGCATATAAACCCACATGTTGTTGAAACCCATCCAATTGTCGTTGAGAGGATTCAGTTTTGACCAAAGTAGCACATATATGTAACTGTATATATATATATATATATATATATATATATATATATATATATATATGCCACAGTGCTCAACCCTATTTGTTCCAATACTCCTCTGGGGACCATGAATATCAATGAACTCATCCTATTGTTGTTGAGATATTTCAGTCTGGACCAAAATGGCTGATTTCTTTCTACATATACTAACACAGTACTCAACACTATTTGATTTTAATAGATTTGATCATCTTCTCCAATGTCAGTACACATCTGTGTTCTCTTCTGTCTTTCCCTCTTTGATTTATACATATCTAAACATAAGATCTTTGTTTCTTTTTCACATAAACCTCCCAAAGTTAATATTTTCTGACTAGGAGAGGAGAAAAACGAGTCTGCATTTCCCTTCTCTACATCAAATAGCTTCTTTCTCTCTCAGTGTTTTTCCCCCCTCAGGCCAAACTATCTGTTTCCACCCAAACTCTACTGACACAGCCAAAAACACTCAACATCCAAAAACACCCAATTTAAATTTCTCACTTACAGAGAGAGGCAGATATTTTCATGAATTTCTTTTGATGATTTTCCGAGTCACTGGAACGTTTGACTTTCATTATCTTTGGATGACACCCATTTTGAATATCAAGTGATATCTATCTGTCTTTTTAAGGCAGAACGGAAAGCTTCACTGATATACAGTTGGATTGAGTTAGCCCCCGCTGATTTTGAGGGTGGGTAAATCAGGCTGATAATCCTCTGGTGCAGGGATGGGCAACTTTGATGGTGGTGGGGGCCACATAATTGATGTACTGGCCACCAGGGGGCCGCAGATTCACTTGGAACACACACACACACACACACACACAAATGCCATGTATTGTATGTAAAATACTAAGTCTGACATCTTCATTGACATTTTACAATCTTTCAGGGAACATCCTCTAATAAGCTCACTAAACAAATATCAGTTCACAGAAATGTTATTTAATGTTTACAAGTGGCATGTTTGTATTGAACAGGTTATTTAACAGTGGAATAAAACTATTTTAAACTATTGGAAAGCACGGAAAATGTGTGTGCATTGAGATTAACCATCAGATGACATAAACATGAAGTCATGAACACTAACCCAGACATTAGTTGCCTAACTTGAACCTAAGACACTTGTTGCCTCTGCTGACGCACAATAAGGGGAATGTCCACACAGACACCTGTCAGCCCGCACTCTGCTGTTCCTCAGCGCCGCTCCCCCTCCCTCCCGCTGAAATGATGAATGAAAAGCGTATAGTAATCATAGACAACACGGCAGGGTCCGTGACAGTTTGTTTTCATCTGATTTCAAATAAACAAAGTCTTGGTTTTTAGAATATTAAACTTGTTTCGCCAAATTCAGATGATAAATACAACTTTTAAGCTTTTAAAGGCCTAATTACAAGCTGCGACTTAACGTCACAGCAGGCATAACAACAGCCGGTGTTTCTTGGGAGTGTTGCCCCGGGAAACAAACACAATACCAGGGTTGCCAACTTTGGGTACCTGGCTGGAGGGAGATTTTGATATCATGGGTTTAATTACACATATGCGCACTAAATGACTGCTATCGTGTCAGCAGCGGGAACTTAGCATATATATATATACACAATATATACAAATACACAATATTGGACACAGACTATAAAGGGCACAAAGTTTCATTCACTAATGAAAGTCAAACACATGTTTGTTTCCACTGTTTTATTGTGTGCATAAGCAAGTAATTGACTTATCGTACGATTAATAAAAATGAACTCGATAAATTTCCATTTACATGAGGATGTAACTAGCAGTTTGAAAGGATGTACTTGAATTATTATTATATATTATCATTATGTCAGTGGTCTAAAATGGTCATACAACGGTGCCGACAATATTATCGTTTATCGCAATAATTTCCGGGAAAATGGTTCCAACAAAATTAATCATCGTGAGAGGCCTACACATGAAACACACACACAGACAAATCTACAGACTTACTCCAAACTGCCAAATATATTAATTAACACACTCTCACTCTCATACACTCTTTGACTCTATTTTGGTCTAGTAGAACAATAAGCAGCAGACTTTTACTTTGTTATCATTTCTACTGGATCTTAGATCTGCACATGCACAATGCGGGTCGGGGATTGACCGACCGGCTCCCACTGCTCTGCTGTCTGTTAACGTTGTTAACGGCCCGTCCACACAGCGGTGTGCGTTGAAGCTTCCAACGCTTCTGCCCATTCACTTTGAATGGGGTGACGTCACTTTTAGCCGAACTGCGTCGTGGGAAGCGACGCGGAGCGTTGCTGGCGTGGCTCGCTGCAAAAGTTGAGCAATGTTCAACTTTTGACGCCTCGGCAGAAGCGTCAGCCAATCGAATCATATGCCAGTACAAGCTCTAGCCAATCAAACCGCTGCTTGTGTGTCAGGGGCGGGAGATTCATGTGATTGGTTGTTGGTCGAGTGTCAGACACGCCCGCCGGCAAGCGTCAACGCACGCTGTGTGGACGGGCCGTAAGAGTGGTGGGGGCGGGGAGGGAGCGGATCCACAGCTCGAGCAGCTGTCAACTCAACATTGTAAATAACCAACCAAAAACAATCGCCGGTTCATCTTGTTTTTGGCGTGAGAATAGTTTGGGCAGCGTGAGAGCGTGAGATTGAGAGTGAAAGCGTGTGTCACACGCCAGATGCGTGAGAGTTGGCAACCCTGCAATACACACAAACGCGTCACAGATTATTTTGCGGTATTTGAAATCATGTACGCAGCTCACGACTTAACTAGTAGTCTAGTGGTTTCAGTATCAGTCCTTTTTTCCCCGCATGCAGCCCCCGGACCACCATTTGCCCATCCCTGCTCTAGTGCATCGCTAGCTTTACTTTCTATCTCTTTTTCCGTCTTCCAGTTCTTTCTCATTAGCCGCGATCTCCTCATCCTCTGCCCTCTTTCTGCTCACAGCCCAACTTCCCTCGAGGTCTCGCTCCCTCCCTCTCTTTCCACTCTTTCTGTCATCTCTCAGTGCCCTCCACTTCTATCTCCCCTCTCCTCTCTTTCTCTCCCTCTCTAAATCTTAGCCCGGGTGTCTGAGTGCACACTGAGCTGTCTGATCCTTCATTTTCTGACTGAACTCCTAAAGTCACCCAGAAAATGATCACAGAGCTACAATAAATAGACCTGATGTTCCTTTTGGTGTTTAAAGAAGTTCAAGGGTTGGATTGCACTTCAGTTGAGAGCAAACTTTTAAAACAGGATGAAAAAACAATACAATAAAGAACGTTAAGATAATGAGTTCAAACAAAATGCTTGTGTCACATGAATATAAAGAAATGTAAGTTAGATCTAAAGTGAAATGAAAAAAAAATGACACTAGAAACAATCAGAAAAACATTGCTTTCAATCATTGATTCAGAAAGTAAAATGGTTGAAAAAGCCAGCGCATGGATGGTGCCGCTCTAATTGTCCTAGTTCTGTGAAGATCCGTCCCCGCTGCTGAAAGTCGACCAACTCACAGAGGAGGAGGCATATTCAGAACAGGCTTATTATTAAGCCAGGGCAGCGACAGATTACGGCTTTACTGAGCCGCCAAAACAATGACTCCGTCTGAGAGACAGTCAGGCAGACAGAAGGTCATGGATTTGAGGGGAAATAGTGGCTGATCAACAGGAACAAGAATTATTCAAACACAGTTTACGGGATTCACACCAAGAGCCTCAATCTACAAACCCTAAACCTCATTTCATTGATTTATTTGATTAACAGAGAGTGATCATATTAATAAACACCGCTGTAAATGCTCTATAGTTAGCCAAGAGGCTTTCTGTCATCTGTGGACACTTTACAACTCATTATAAAGTGATTAACTTAATTTAAAACATGAGAAAAAGAGGCTTACAGTACAGGACATATCAATTTTGAAAACATGCATACTAGATAGTTTTAATATAGCGGAAATTATACACCAAATTCATGAGGGTCCATCCTCTATGGACTGTGAACTTAATGGATGTACTCAAAGTCAGAAACATTTGAAGTACTCTTTCTGCGTTGGTCCATTTCAGAAACAAATATTGATTAGATAATGATGTTTTATTCATTGATGCATTAATGTTGCATCTGGTAAAAGAAATCTGGTAAATTACATTTTGTTTAACTTTATTTACTGCCTCATATCTTCTTAATTTCCTTGAGGAATCAATCCAGTCTGTTCTTAATGTTTAATAGTACATCATTAAATATTAGTTGATTGTTAAATGGATAATCAATCAGAATCTGAAACCGTCAAAGTTTCTTAAGCTGTAAAATAATTGTTGTGGAATAAACAGTGGAATATATATCTATGAATTGTAGTAGAGTACAAGTTTAAAGAATCAGAAAATGGAAATACTACCTCAAAATTATATTTCAGTACATTTACAACGGTACTTTCCTGCTCTGATTCCAATCCAGTGAATTGCACGGATATATACAAATCTGAACACACAGCAACCAATGATACATTCAACTGAGTATTTTCTTCTGATTGATCGTATAAGTAATGCTTGGCTGTATAGAATCTGTAGATCTCTTTAGGCTTTACTCAGGATCATGTCATAAAGCGTCTTTGGGTTCAAGAAAAGCGCTATAGAAATATAATGTATTATTATTATGTCATGTGACTCTCTGTGGGCTTGTTTGGTTGAAGTTAACACACGGAGAGCCCTGCAGCTCTGTAGAGGACGTCCTTAAATGTATACAGCATGCATAAGGGAAAAGAGTGTCTTCAGGCATATCTGTGCTGTTATTTACACGCGTGCATGAAGAGTGTATGTGTGTGTGTGTGTGTGTGTGTGTGTGTGTGTGTGTGTGTGTGTGTGTGTTCATTGATCCAGTGTGGTGCGGGGGTGGTTTTCTCACAGTCATTTGAAGGACACCAGACCCCGCTCTGCAGCCCCACATGCCAAGCAGTCATGACAGCCCCCCTACACACACACACACACACACACACACACACACACACACACACACACACACACACACACACACACACACACACACACACACCGTAATGACAGCAATTGTAGGTGGCACAGTCAGACGATTTCATAAATTGCAGCTCAATGGAGACAAATGACGCCAGTCATTCGCAAGATATTTTCATTGTGTACCGTTTTATTGCGTGGGGGTTGTGTTTCACGCAAGAGAGTGTGTGAGTGTTTCCATGTGTGTGTGTGTGTGTGTGTGTGTGTGTGTGTGTGTGTGTTTCCATATGTGTGTATAGGGGATTGCAAGAGGGGCTAAGGGAGGCTCTGTCTGTGACCTCTGCCTCCAGCCATCACAGGAATTAACCACTATGGATTGACACATTTTTACACATTTTGACCTTAAAAAGAAACTGTATGTGTGTGTGTGTGTGTGTGTGTGGTGTGTGTGTGGTGTGTGTGTGTGTGTGTGTGTGTGTGTGTGTGTGTGTTGTGTGTGTGTGTGTGTGTGTGTGTGTGTGTGTGTGTGTGTGTGTGTGTGTGAGAGAGAGAGAGCAGAAGCATGTACATCCATGTGATTTCATGTAATTGTGTGTAAATGTGTTTTTCCTGTCCCTGTCTGCATCAATAAGCTATAAGGTCACCATGAATACCCATGGATGAAGTCAAGCAAAAGAGCCACTGTTCTTTTTATTCTCGTCGGGTGTCATGTGACACATTTGAAGAGGATGTTTTTTTTCCACCGTGCATGGGTACAAAAGCACTTAGCCGTCCTGAATGTGCAGGCAGAGGGTGGCATTTATATGAGTGAGGAGCAATGAGGCAGTTCAAAGGGAGAATGTGGATTTCCATGGCTGAGAAGAGTGTGTGAGTGTGTGTGTGTATTGGTGAGAGTGTCTGTTGGATGCTGATAGGAGCCGCGCTGAGCCCCTGAGTGAGGTGCAGTGTGTGGCTATACATTAAACTGCCAGGATTAGCCCCAACTGCTGCAGGCTCACTGATAGTATTACTGTTATGGAGCGGAGGGGAGGGATCGGAGTCCATTTTGGCTCTGTTATTCTGTCATAATGAGGCATAACCCCTCTTATAGAGGACTCATTGGTTTCCTGGTTAATGCATCAAGCCAAGGGTAGCACTTGTGCTGACTAGCAGAGAGAGGGATGACGGAGGGGGGGGGGAGTGTGAAAGAGAGCGTGGAGCACTCAAAATCTGCCAGCAAAGGAGAACATTTACTGGATAAAACAGACCATTTCTTATTATTAACTCTGTTGTGATTTCGGTTTGGTTTATTGGATTGATTATCCATTTGTCAGCAGGATTACAGAAAAAATACCAGAAATGTTTTCATTAAATTTGGTGGAAAGGTGTTGCATGAGCCAAGAAGAACCCATAGGAGTAACATGTGGAGCAGATCAAGTCAAGGGGCTGATACACACGTTTTAACTTTTGGAAACTGCCTTAACGACACCCTTTTGAGGTAGTATAATGTTATCTATACAAATGTTGTTTTCTGCTAAAATTAAGTAAAATGTTTGCAGTCATCAGTATTTTTATAAACAGTTTTTGTCTGAAATTCTGACAAATTCTTGGATTCAATGCAGCACCACAGCAACAAAAACCCAAACAATTGAAACACCAATATTACGGTACACGTCTAGGGCTTTTATTCTGAAAGGATAGCATGAAAGGAGGGGATTTGATATGCAATGCCTCTAGCGTTTTGTTTCACTGAAACACACAACAAGCTCAAGTTTGACCTTAAAGCTTAGCTGATACAAATGCATTGTTAGTTGTACAAAAAATGTTAATATGACATTCAAGCTGTAAAGGATACACTTACAGTGGGCCAGACAACTCCCTGTGCTTAGGTTGTTCACTACCCATGGTTGCATTATTGCCTTGATGCTTTTTTTTGTTCAACATTGGATCAATGGCCCCCCCCTCCCGTGAACAATTTTGAGATTTGTTTTCTCAATTCCTGCATTCTAGTGAATTTTCATAGTAACACTGCACTTCAGACAACCTACAACTGGTGATGGTGTCTAAGTGTTAAACAGCTGAGAGCAGTCACTGCTGTTGTTTGTGGTCTTCTTTCACACACACATCTTACCAAGTGTGTATGAACATCCTCACAAACCAACAAAGAACATGATCTATATCAAATTTAAGACAGAAAACTCCACACTGGTATCTGATCGTCAATCACCGGATAACTTTATTTTAACTATATACAAACTGGTGAATGAAATGAGCAACAAACGTAATGGTTGCACAGACGGCACAGCCTGTTTGAGCAGTGGATCTGTCGCGGCTTGTCAAAAAACCTCTCCAGGGCTTTCTGGTATGGAAAGTGTTCCGATTCCGGTCCATCTATGGATATTCGGAGGCATGCTGCCAGGTTCTCCCCCTGAAGTCTATTTCGCAGGTCAGTTTTCACCTGAAAAGCATGAAAACAGGCACCAAGCATTAAAATAACCATGCAGAAATCAAAACAAGTGCTAGAAAATAAAAAAGATGACTGTAGGTGGTTGCGGAAGGTGGCCATGTACTTCACCGTCTCTGAGGCCCCCTTACACGCCAGCGCCAGTCTATGGGCCGCGCAGGCCACAGCCACGGGATATCATCAGTGAGCTGCTTGGCCACACCATTCAGACGACCTAGGTTTAAGATATACATTTAGTGTTGAGGTGTCATTTCCCTCATTTCACACAATCCATCAAATGTAATACTGACTTCATACCAGTCATCACTGCTGCTCCATGAGTCCCGAGCCCGTATAGCTTGTTAGTCGGGAGCCCCTTCTCCTGAATCACGCGTTTGATGGCAGCAACAACTGTATCAGCCTTCCCATCGTCCAATGGGACCAGGTCAAGGAAGTGCGTGTAGACGAGTCCATCCTTGTCCAGGAGTCTGGAATAACATTTGATTGTCATACATTAAAATACCATCAATGCCTTAAATCTTTATACGCACTGAACACCTTCAAAAACACAGCACCTGGCATGTAGATCGAGCTGCCGGATCACAGAAACATCTGTGGTTTCATCCACCTCAAGGCCGATAGCTGCTGAGGCCCTCATCTTCTCCATGATAGAGGACTCTACAATCTACAAGTAGAATGAGATATTTGATTGATTCCATGGAGATATTTTTCTTGGGTATTCAAGCAGACTGGGTAACATTTCAGGAACCAAAAACACATCTATTGAACACATTATAACAATGCATGAATCCAATATTCCATGTAACCAATAGAACACGACTGAGTAAAAATAGTGAATAGCTTTACTTTACCTTCGCAAGGATCTCCAGCATTTCGTCCACAATCCTGTGGGAGTGATAATTACTCCTCTGGTCCAGCTAAGAAAAGGAGATGCATCAATTAGATAGGCTTGTGTGGTATCAGTTCAATTTCATAGTGTAAAGGGTTAATTACCTTCAGCTTAATTTAATTTCACACACCATATTAAATGACACATGGCTTAAAGATTTGTTTATCATTTCAATGTCAATTTTATTTATATAGAAAAGTTAATATTACCTGCTCCCCTTGCACAACCTCAAGCCGAACTCTCTTGGTCTTGGTAACGAAACTATCCATGCCTGCTGAGTGAATACATAATGTTAACGTACAATTAGCTACCTATGCAGTTTGCCAGTATTTTTTCAATTCATGGGAACAACATCTATGATGACCCAGGGACAACACATTTTAACTAGCTAGCATATGCTTATTAGCGTTTTTTTAATGTTAACTAGCTAGCAGATGCTAATTAGCGTTTTTAATGTTAACTAGCTAGCAGATGCTAATTAGCGTTTTTAATGTTAAGTAGCTAGCAGATGCTAATTAGTGTTTGTAATGCTAACTAGCTAGCAGATGCTAATTAGCGTTTTTTATGCTAACTAGCTTTATGGCTATTTTGTAAGTTGCACCCACCTTTATTTCTCTCCAAAAATATGAAAAATCTCCAAAAAAAATCTCCTCAGAAATCTCTCAAAAATGTAGGAGCGGGGCTAGTCCTGGTGGGCTACCCAGGCTGAGTGACAAGGTGGCATCCAGGAAACTGAAAGTGCAGGTCACTGCCATCGACACCAGGAACTTCCAGCTGGCAAGTTAGTACTCTGGGAGCCAACACACGGGCACCGACCAAGAGGGCGCCCCACGCCAACATACGTGGAGGTGCTGAGGAAGGATGTGGGGGTGGAAAGCTCCACAGAGCTGGCCGGGTGTATGGAGGACCGTGAGGATTGGCGAACCCGTTGGCAAACTCGTCTAAGGACGACCTAGTAGTAGTAGTCCTTGATTGGCTCAAGTTCACACCTTTTTAGGGGCGGGGCTAGTGATGTTGTCCCGGGGATGCCTAGGAGTTGATAAAGGAGATAATCCCACTGACATCATTATTTGATTCCAAAAGTGGGTCTGGACTCGTGCCCATAGAGGCTGTTTACCAGTATAATGGCTCCCCCCAAAGTATAATTTATGGGTGGCTCCCCCCAAAGTATAATTTATGGGTGGCTCCCCCCAAAGTATAATTTATGGGTGGCTCCCCCCAAAGTATAATTTATGGTTTTTTAAGTTTTTTTTACTCACTGAGCACTCATTGCCACCAATGCAAATGCAAATGAGTGCTCACTGAGTAAAAAAAAATAAAAAATACACAAATTATACTTTGGGGGGAGACATTATACTTTGGGGGCCCCCCAAAGTATTAACATGCTGTGGGAATCACTGGGCCTCTCACGATGATTAATTTTGTTGGATACATTTTCCCGGAAATTATTGCGATAAACGATAATATTGTCGGCACCGTTGTATGACCATTTCAGACCACTGACATAATGATAATATATAATAATAATTCAAGTACATCCTTTCAAACTGCTAGTTACATCCTCATGTAAATGGCAATTTATCGAGGTCAGAAAAGTTGTGCTAAGGTCCCGCTACACCAGGCATCCTCAAAGTCCGGACTCTGGTCCGGATCCGGACCGAACCACAACTGTCTCTGGACTCTGAGCAAATTATACTTTTCATATGTATTATCTGTGTTATCTGTGTTATCTGCGAGACATCGCCACAACGCAACGAGTCAAAAATGATCCGCTATGTTTGTCCATAGACTGCAAACAGCGGTCTGCAATGCATGTCCTGTTCCACTGTCTGTGTGTGTCTGTCAACGCATTGGTCCAATCACATTCAGCATCCCGTCAGCGTTTTCTCCCCCAAACAATCTGCGAATCAGAGGCACAGTAGGGCGGGTCTTCACGGAATGCGGGTGGGGAAAATGTGTGTCTCGTCTCTTTCAACCTGTCTGAGTCAGAGCGAGAGTTTACAAAAAAAATATTCAGAGCGAGAGTTAACAGCTCATCTAGTTCCATCTGTACTGTAGCCAAGGGCGCCGGATTCGGGGGGGCCATTGTCCCCCCCACTTTACGGCCCTGCCCCACATTTTCGCAGCAGCGGATGCCGCGGAACCCTGTACACATCCCGTTTCAATAATTCCCCTCTACTCTAAAGTCGCATCTAAAAAGAACGCCATCTGATCTAGCTGTGTATATTTTGTTATTGTTGATTGTTATATTCAATCTCATTAGCTACAGGCATGTTTGAAGCTTGTAAAGGGAAGAACACAGCTCGCCTCTCACTCGCCACTCTGCTCTTCTACAGCGCCGCTTCCCCTCCCTCTGCTGACATTATGAATGTAAGGCATAGTAATCATAGATAACACCGCAGGGTCCGTTACAGTTTGTTTTCATCTGATTTCAAATAAACAAAGTCTTGGCTTTCAGAATATTAAACTTGTTTCGGCAAATTCAGATGATAAATACAACTTTGAAGCTTTTAACGGCATAATTACAAGCGGAGAACGGAGTAACTTGACGTCACAGCAAGCATAACAACAGCCGGTGTTTCTCCTGAAAGTTTTCCCCGGGAAACAAACGCAAAAATACACAAACACACACACGTGGTATACACGCACACACTCGCGAGCTCCCCCAAGACCAGTAATCCAAACGAAAATATCTTCCCTCCGTACTACTTTGATCATTTGCTCCGCTAATAATCAATCAGATCGATCCAGAGAAGAGGAAACTTTAAGGCCTTTTTCTCAAAATGATGACTCGGTGACAGTCATTATATAATGTGACATATTTTGCTTAATATAGTACAAAAACAATCCTGATATCATTAGAAAGCTGGGAATCTCCTCTTTCCAACAGTGTATACAACTCAAAATGTGTCTTCGGATCAATGCGACTGATTTCGATGGAGCAGGTCACTTTGCATTAGGTAAAATACAGCAGGCAGACATAACAGGAAGAATATGTACATTTGAACCCAATCAAATAGGACATTGTCACACCATTCAAATGTATCCATGTACATTACAACCAATAACAAAGCTTAGATGTGTTTATTTGTTACGTTGTTTACGTTATGTGTTACGTTGTTCAGTGTGTGTCAGCCGTTAACCTAGATAGATAAACTTGCAAACATGTTAGAAGAACCGGCGCATAAGAAAACAAAATACAGTCAAACTAAGCTGAAATTCAACAACTTGAATGTCACATCCCTGACATCCACACTCCGGAGCCTGGTCCTTCAACCATAGAGCCAGCTCCGGAGCCTGGTCCTTCAACCATAGAGCCAGCTCCGGAGCCTGGTCCTTCAACCATAGAGCCAGCTCCGGAGCCTGGTCCTTCAACCATAGAGCCAGCTCCGGAGCCTGGTCCTTCAACCATAGAGCCAGCTCCGGAGCCTGGTCCTTCAACCATAGAGCCAGCTCCGGAGCCTGGTCCTTCAACCATAGAACCAGCGCAGCCAGATGAACCCCAGCAGCAGCTCTGCGGCCGCAGAGGCTGTCAAAACCGCCGCCGCCGGCATCGTTGAACCGAAACAGGCTGGTTCCGACTGCATGGAGGTTTGTTGTCGGGACATTGTGACGGGCCAATAAAAGCTTATTTGGGCAAAGAGAAGGTACTTCAATGCAGAATGGTACAAAAACAGAGAGTGGTTAATTATTTGCAAAACCACTAAACGAGCCTTCTGTGAAATATGCAGATGTGCTGCTGTCAAACGGCTTGATAACTTTCTCCAAATGTGGAGATGACAGCTTTGTAAATACCGAGTTAATAACTGGAACTTTTCACAGAGCTTACTTCAGTCAAACACCAGTCAACATTCAGCTTGTCAAACAAGAGCAGGAAAAAAGAAGAGATGGAATGAGCAACTGCGCTGTCATATGTGGGCTGGTCTGTATAGTTTAATGTACAGGAAAGGAGTGAGCAGAGGGTTGAGTTGTTCATTCTTGTTCTGTTTTCTCTGACTATCTTCCTCCTGAAGACCCTCTCAGACTTTCATTTGCTCGCGCTACTAAAGAGACACGTTACCATGGAAACCAAACAATGGTGTAGCTGTATTGAAGTCCGAGTGGAAACAGTAACATTTGGTGCGTTATGTTAGAATGAAACAAATCAGATTTAGTCAGAAATCGGGAGAAATGCGGGATAAATATGACCCCGGGAGGAAAACGGGAGTCTCCCGCGAAAATCGTGAGGGTTGGCAAGTAGGCTATGTCACATACACACGCGCCGCTGACTGTAGCTAGTAGCCTAGTTTCACCTACCGGGGTGGCAACTGAGACCCTAAAAATAGGCCTTGCCACCCCAGCTGTCACCCCAGTTGGCAGCTTTGTTTTGAAAGAAAAGTTGTGGCTCATCGGACATTTATGAGAGAAAGTCTCTAATGTCCGAGTGCAAGTGAATGCAGCACAAGATGCACGTCATGTAACCCCTCCCCCGGTCCTGGCGCGAGCGTGGACATATGATTGGCGGCGATTTCATTTGAACGGGACGGCGCAAAACGAGAAGCATTCTGACCCAGGCACTGAAGGAATGAGGTGTTTGTGGTCTACACTGACAGAGAAGAGACTCTCAGTTTGGCTGCACTCAGCATTGAATCAAAACGCTCTAAAGCTGTTGATCTTAATACGTTTGTGAGGCGTTTTGCTGAACAAAATGGTAATCGCCGCATTCAGCTGTAATAGACATGCCAACTTGATGCTCTGCTCACGGATGAGCAAACAAAACTATTAAGATGATGACCTTACGTGTGTAAATATATTTTTTTCTTTGAGGGGGTCTGCCCCCAAAAAACAGTTTTTAGTCCTGAGAAAGTCAAATAAGACGGTGTGTAAAACTACACTGCCCAGCCAAAACAAAGTAACCACTTTGATTGAACTAGGCCAGTAGGTAAGGACTTTCCACTGGATAATAACTGAAGTATAAAAGAATGCATGACTGAAGTGATGGAGACCATGTTGAAGGCAAACAAAAAGAGGAAATAACAGGTCAAATCAAGCAAATCCCCCTCTCAGATTCCACAGCAACCAGAAGAACATAAATACTGGCTGGTGATTTGATTCATCAGCTTTGTGATGGAATAAAAAATGCACAGTGCATTTCCTTAGCTGTGGGTGAGTCCACTGACACCACTGACGATGCTCAGTTGCTGGTGTTTGTGAGTGTTTATGATGAGGCAAAGGGGGAGTTTGTTGATGTGTTGGGCATGACGAACCTCAGTGGACACACAAGGGGGAATACATTTATAAAGCAATAATGGGAATGCTGAATGAAAGAGGGTGCAGCTGCCTTTATTCATAACTGTGCAGCTCTTACACTGCGACTCTGAGGGGTCAAGCACAGACACAATAACAATGAAAACGGCTGCATACAGATTATTTGTGTTGCAATTGTTTAAAAGTTTGAATGACCGTAATAAACGGACCTTTGTCTTATTGAAACATTTATTTTGGACCTTTAAGATTTGTATTTGAGTACCCCTGCACTACACGATAGCAGTCATTTAGTGCGCATATGCGTAATTAAACCCATGATATAACAATCTCACTCCAGCCAGGTACCCAAAGTTGGCAACCCTGGTGATACAGATCTGCAGATACAGAACAGCAATGCTATTTTGGGATTTTTCAGGCATATCTAAGTTAATCGTCTTTTGCTCTGCACACTCTGAGAATGCGTACATGTGTTCTGTCATGTTCAACGCGAGTAATTTCCCACAATCAAACCAGCAATCTTGTAAAAGCGCAAGCCTACGATTACAAGCTTCAGAGATGATATCAGATGAAGGGAACGTGTCTTCTAGAAACCTTGTATCTATTTAAGGTACTGTTGTTTCACAAAAAGGTTCATTCCCCTTCCCTTTCATGTGTGTCACGCACATCATTTGGCTTAGCCCTGCAGCCATGGAGCGTTTTAGAAAATGGGAAGATTAAAGGTGCCGTTTCTTTTTTAAATGATATTAAAACACAACTTCATAAGTGAAACCTAGACGAAGTAACAGGGGACCATTTTGGTTTGATTACAATGTCTCCCTCTGATTAGGAAGGTTGCTCCTACTGTGAGCTTACATTGATGTAGTTATCACTACAGAAACAGTGGCTGCGCTGGACTCTGCATGGTAGCTGTGTGTGTGTGTGTGTGTGTGTGTGTGTGTGTGTGTGTGTGTGTGTGTGTGTGTGTGTGTGTGTGTGTGTGTGTGTGTGTGTTGAGTGTGTGTGTGTGTATCTAAGATTAGCCAAACGATACTGTAACATATCTGATTGAAATCAGTCTCACTACGGAAAGCCAGAGCTCTTGCATGGGAGTCCTTGGCACACACACACACACACACACACACACACACACACACACACACACACACACACACACACACACACACACACACACACACACAGAAGAACAAAGAACCACAACAAGCACACCAGCACACACCTTAAGAATAAAAAAACACACATGTGAGCACTGCACATACAAATGACAACACAAGTGACACACACACACACACACTTTCTCCCTCTCCGTCCAGCACGCACGCACGCACACACACATACACACACACACACACACACACACACACACACACACACACCTACACACACACCACACACAATGCCACATCACATCATGTCACTTTTAGAGAGCGTGTTTAACCTAATCACACTCACCCATGCGTGATCCTCAGAGGGGGAGTCAGGTCTGTTGTGACAGTGGATGTGCTGTGTGACGGCCACGGGCTTCAGAGAGCACCGACCAGCAGCCTGCTTTTAATACACACAAACACACACACACACACTTTGACCACACACATGCCTGAGACCTGGGCAGGAGAGGTGGACATGTGGGCAGACGAGGGAGGAAGCCAAACAGACAGAACTGCGAGGCAGAGCCAGTGACTAATTGTGGTTTTTATTTCCGTATCGCTAACCTGTGACCCAGACACATGTCCAGATGAAGAGCCAATGTCCAATCAGATTTGTCACATGAAACCTCACAGGGATCTGGTTTTTTTTAATGGTATCTGTGATTCATTGCTTACCTGTGGGGGGATAATAGTGGTGAGACGGGAACCTAATGCATGAGTAGGAGTCATATGTGTCATGAGTATGAGTACAGTCATCTCTGTAAAAATAATTGGAAACAGATTCTGAAAGTAGCAGAGGACCTCCTAAATTCTGCCCTATAAAGCCATTAAGCCGTAAATAATTTTCTAGTCTAAGTGAGTTCAGACCTGACAAAGACTTTTTGACATTGTACCTTACGGCCCGGCCGTCCACACTATAGCTTCAAAAAAAGCTTGGAGCTGGGCGTGTCTGAAGCTCGACCAACAACCAATCACATGAATCTCCCGCCCCTGACACACAAGCAGCGGTTTGATTGGCTAGAGCTTGTACTGGCATATGATTTGATTGGCTGACGCTTCCACCGAAAGCTTCAGAAGCTTCAAAAGTTGAACATTGCTCAACTTTTGCAGCCTGAAACGCCAGGAAAGCTCCGCTCTGCTTCCCACAATGCAGTTCGGCGAAAAGTGACGTCACCCCATTCAAAGTGAATGGGCAGACGCGTTGGAAACCGTTTTTGAAGCTGTCGAAGCTGGAGTGTGGATGGGCCGTTACACCAACACATATCATATCATTAAAATGTGTACATTTAGCCTCAACATTTCTCCAAAAAGGGAGAAAATCAAGTTTCACAAGTGCTGTTGTTTCCTCTTCAATGTCTGATGTTAAACCTTCAAAACCTTAGTGAATAATATCCCATCAATAGAACTAATTTGAGGACAAAAGTAACCCACATAAACTAGATTGGCTAATAACGAATTAGCCTAGCTTAGCAGCGTAGCAGTATCTGCCATCTCTGATTCCAGTTGAATTACTTACTTTCTATCAGTACATTTTCATCCACCCGTTTTTGTACACAGTTTTTATTTGTTCATATATAAATCTGAGGAGAAACGCAGAATATTCAAATTCAAGACAAAAATGGGAAAAAGAGATAAACTCATGCTAAAAGTAAAGTAACCTGTTTTTTTAGCAAGCGATTCATAATAACAAAATAATAATAATGCATTACATTTTTTATTTTGAGCGCTTTTACAGGTGCTCAAAGCGCTTTACAATTACACATATTAGACATGTAAATGCCATTACTGTGGACATTACCCACAGGAGTGAAGTGTCTTGACCAAGGACACAACGGCCTGACGCAGTGGCGGCCGAGGCGGGTTTCGAACTAGAGTTCACCAACGCCCCTTGATCTGGTGGTCAATGTGGTTGAGTTATCTTTAATCACATGTTTAAATGTAGTTTCTTAAGATTAATTTATTTAACGAGCTCAAGAAAGCTGAAGAACAAACGAGAACATGTTGTGGCGATCCAGCATAACACAACAGGAAAGAATGAAACAGAGAGGAATCAATAAAACACAAATACAGATCGCCTATAGCTGATCAGTAATTATTATTTAGTTGTTGCAACAAACAAACAATAATGGGGAGTACATCACCTGCTGCCACAGCAGCCAATCGCAGAAATGCCCCCAACAGTATAGCAACAATCATACAGCATATATAGCCACTGCAATGAACACACACACATTTGATCATGCAGCCTACCACACAAATGTTTCTCTCTGAAAGCTATACTTGTTTAAACGTCATCATCTCATGACATCCTTAGGAGTAGTTAACTAACAACGGTTAACTGTTTTTATAACCTGAGGCCTTCTCTGAACTTCCGGTGTCAGCTCACTTAAAATGAATACATCTATTGATAATTCAGAACGACCATTGTCTCTCTAACTGTGTGTGACCCAACTCAGTAACACACTTCATACTGTATGGAATACCAAGTGATCTTTCATGAATATCAGAAATACGCTGTATTAAACATTCTGCTATAACAAACACATTTTATTTGTGGAACATTTCCCCTGCCCCATTTCTGACAGTCAACACAGAGTGCAGCCAATGTTTTGTTTTTAAGTAAGGCGTGTTAAATAATCAGCATATAAAGGACTGAAATGAAGGTTTTCAGAGCATCGATATCAGGTACACAGTTTTTCAAAGTTATTTCTAACTTCAAACCTCTCCTCTATCTCTTCACTGTTTTTATATTTACTGCACACTGTCTTGACCGATGGGGTTCAGTGGTGTCAAAGATACTACAATCCATCACTGTGACAGACAGAAACAGACCTTCACAGTGTGTGTGTGTGTGTGTGTGTGTGTGTGTGTGTGTGTGTGTGTGTGTGTGTGTGTGTGTGTGTGTGTGTGTGTGTGTGTGTGTGTGTGTGTGTGTGTGTGTGTGTGTGTGTGTGTGACAGTCAAGGTGAGATTGTCAGGTAACAAAGTGAAGTCATACACCACTGCCAGTATGCTTCTGTGCTAGTGACAGACATCATTTATCTAACGGCAGCAGAGTGTCTCCGTCACTCGCTCCATCACACACTTTTGGTATCATTAAAAACAAATATCTCTCTTAATTGAATCATTAACCAACACATATTAACTTAATCACACACTGGATGTCATTCAAATGTCCCTCTTCCCACTGACTGTCACTTTCCTCTCATCCTCGTCCCAATACTCCCGCCATATGTCCAAACACTCTGCTGCAATCCCTGCCTGCCAAAAAACGATCTGCAACACAAGGACGAATCAACACATTTTTATACCTCACATTAAGATGTGATCTAGATCTGGATAATCGAAAATGTGACAGCTTCCTTGTATTTACACCTGGAAATGATCCCAGCATGTACTTTCCGTGTAGTGATTGATTTTTCATATACACTCCATTTGAAAGCAGATGGGGAGATAGCAGGTCCTTTATTACAAGCTTACATGCTAGAGGTGATGTCATTGCTTTATCTTGTCAACTATTGCTGCTCTGCCATCTGTACGGCGTAATGCTGTTTCCCTGTAATGCTGTCAGGCTGTCACTCTTACCCCACACACTGCTATCAATCATCGGCTTCTCGTCGGCTCCAGGGAGGTTTTCACCCGGAGTAATGTCATTTCATAAAAACTACCGCACTAGATAGACATTCATCTCACTGATATTGAACGACAACTCCACATTCCCCAATAAAATCAAATAGGAATTCCTTTTTGATAGGATTTATTTTTTCTTTGTCAAGGTGGTCCATGAAATCGATGTTTAAAGGGGTCCATGTAATGCTTATTTTAAGGTTCATAATTGTATTTTGTGACATGTCTCCATGCTTTAATGTTCAAAAAGCTCTTTATTTCTCTCATACTGCCTGTGCTGCAGCACCTCTTTTCACCCTCTGTCTGAAACCAGAGCCCAGTCTGCTCTAATTGGTTAGCTGGCCGGCTTTAAGAATAATAATAATAATGCATTACATTTTTTATTAGAGCGCTTTTACAGGTGCTCAAAGCGCTTTACAAGTACACATTACACATATTAGACATGTAAGAGTCATTACTGCGGACATTACATTGTTGGGATTTGTCAACCACTTAGAGATGTCCCGCCCCATACCCTATCACGTACAATGTGTTGGAGCGCTAGCCAATAGAAGCACAAGTTTTACATAGTGATGTGTATGTTACAGAAGGTTTCCAATCATTATTAGAATGCTAACACATTTTCTGGTTAGCATGGTAAAGCTAAACATCTAAATGGTAGCACTTTCATTGTGAGCAGGTTGGCGTGATAGCATTTAGCTCAAAGCACTGAGTAGAGACTCACAGAGCAGCTAGCGAGGAGGCAGACTCTCTGTCTTGATTCGAAGACAGAAGGCAATACAAAAGGTTAATCACACACTGAATCCCCACTGCACAGCAACAAATACTGGATAATTGAACAATATCCACTTACGACAATGGCCAATTGTTTCCCTGGCACTCTCTCTGTGTTTGCTGAAAATGGGAAACTCAGTGTCAATTTATCTTTGGCTGGTTGCAGAAAGTGGTTCATGTCAGTCTGGCCTTTTTTCAGTGGACAAAAAAAAATCAATTTTTGGATGTCTTTCACTCCGCCAAGAAATAACCATGTGCAGGTTAATTTAGAGTGGCTATATTACGGGCAGCTGTGGTCAAATGCTATTTACTTTTCTATAAAAAAAGATGGTAATGTTGTGGGTGGGGGTTACCTGTAAACACAGGCGTAGAGAAGCCAATTAACCTCGGTTATTGTCGCACCAACCTACTGCAGTCACACAGAAAGTAAAACTGCACTGTTGCTGCTGGAGCATCGACATGGAGGTGTTGTTAACTTTTCACAACACAACCACATTCAATGTGCATTCAGGCGTCCCTGCTTGTGCGTGTGCAGCGGGTACAGAATGAAGCGCAGGAAGAAAAAGATAATAAATAAATCACAAAAAGACAGATGACGAGATAGCGAGAGAGAAAGCACGGGTGGAAAAGGTTACGAGGAGTGACGGAGAGATAACAGAGAGGTGGAGAGAAAATAAAATAAAGTGCGGAATAACGAGAGAATGAGATAATCAGACGGACGGAGAGAGGATGAAGACCTACACAGAAAACAGTTCCCTGGTGACACTGCGCTATTGATCTTAGCTTGTTGCTTGGAGATAGTCTCACTGAGATCAGGCTGAGCGCTGACACAGCCATCACAATGCATTATGGGGGATCAAAGGGAGGCCAGTGTTGGGGGGGAGGAGGGGAGAAGGAGAGGAGGAAACATCCTCCTGCTAAACAGGATTTTCAATCACAGCCTGTCATTCGCTGTGGCATCTCAATCGTTCACCATGGCACAGGAGAGAAAGGGGGGAGGATGAGGGGGGAGGACATGAGAAAAGTAGAGCATGAGAAAGGGAAAGTACAGGCGCAATAGCTAAGATGCCAAAAATAAAGAGATATCGAAGAGGGAGCGCTTTGTGGCGGCATGTGTGTGTGACAGATGGAGGCAATAGGGTGACGATGAGGTGAGAAACACGGTGGGACTCAGGGAGGGAAACTTGAAAGTGAGAAGGATGAGGGGAGGCGGGAACCAATAAGGAATAGCATGTTTGTGTGGCAGTATAAACCTGTTCCAACATCTCATAAAACACTTCCTCTCACGGCTCTCCGCTCTCGTTTATTTCCCGCTTTCTATCTTTATTTTGTCCTCTGTCTCCGTCCATCCCATCCGCGCAGTGTGTGAAATGTCAGTGGACAGCCAACATGTGCTGGCTGCAGAGTGAGAGAAATGTCAAGCATGGTGAAATCGCTGACGTATCTCACTACGTGTGTGTGCTATATTAAGTGACTTGGGTGTGTCTGTTTATAAGTCATGCTGCTGAAAGACTGGAGGCACGTTAACATGCAGCATGTATATGAGCAAGCTGTATCATCACAATGACATATGTTTTTTTTAATTGTGCTTTAATTGTGCTTTAATTTTCTTACGTGCTGGTGAACATTGCTTGTACATGTCTTGTACACCAAGTGGCTGGTAGCGCCATCTTCGTGTTGGAAAATAGAGGATATTGGTTAGTTAGATGTGTGATTCTGCTGTGGCACTTTGTCAGGTGGTCCGAAATAATTTGCCATTATTATAAAATTAGAAATCAATTATCAATCAATAAATAGTGCATATAAACAAGTGGAGAATATTTACGCCAATAAAACAATCATTCGCGTCAGCTCTGGGCTAATACAAACTCTGATATGATCGTGACAGAAAGCAAAGGTGTTGTTGTTTATTTGAAACTAAAGCACTTACTTAAAGTCAGATTTATACTGGTAAATGTACATGTCTGAATTTATTGGGATTATATCTTATTCTAGCTCATTTTCTGAAACACTTGAAACATACAAAGAATAAAGTCCAAATGCAATGTGAACAAAATGACCGTTGGTTTAAAAGCATATACAGTACTTTCTTATAACCCAATTTCAATTTGTTCCTGTTTATCACATTGAAATGTGTTTAAAGAATACTAGTCCAAATATATTAGCATCCAAGTAGTTCCAATGTCATTTAAAAGAAAACATTGTGATTAGGATTAATAGGTTTTCCGATTGTAAAGAAGTATTTGGGAAATGTTCTAAACTTCAAAGGGCTTCAGGACCCTAGAAATAAGATATATTAAACACCAGGTTAAATCTAACATAAGCGTGTATTTAAACTTGGAATTGCTGTCAGAATTAGGATTGTATCGGTGCTAAATTAGCCAAGTACTCGAGACAGTTCATTTCGATGTTGGGTTTTTCAGATCCAAGTTCCTCACAAGCACGTATTACCATCTTTGTGTTGATGCCCTGTCTGAATGGATGTGGCCCAGTGTGAGTGTGTTTTATAACATACCCCGAGGTGGTACACTTCACCCAGCACGTCTCCATCAATAACAGCTGAATCACAAAGTCAAATGTCAAAGTCCTGACCTTGGCATATGAAGTCATAACTCCATCTTATCGTCTCGTCGTGATATTTTGGACGGTGCTTATGACGTGGCACTGTTTGAATCAGAGATGTAATTATACGTATAGGACGGTGGTAGCTCAGAGAGGATTTAACCCAGCAGTCCACAGGGGGGGCATTTAGTGCAGATACATGGGTAACACTTTATATTAAGGTACACCTATTCACCATCAACTATTGTTAATTAACATATTAGAGTCAAACTACTAGCTTATTTGTTATGAACAAGACTTCACTTTAAAACAGGGAATTCTGAGTTCGAAATACCAATGTTTTTGTTATTTTGACTCAATTAACACTTTTAGTTTCATGTCTCGTTACATAAAAATAGATCATATTTGTTAGGTGTTATTATGGGAGAATTACTATTCTTGTGGTACTACTGCCTTATTAGGCCCATATTGAGCATATTAAGACCAACACTCATGTACAAAAACGTCCTTACAATAAATAAGCACTAATTAGAGGGTTATTGAGGAAAAACTCTCAACTAATGGCTTATTACTTGTAGAATATGGTCATATAGAATAAAGCATTAATAAGTGTTTAATACTGACTAATAAAGAGCCAATATACTGCTAATATGCATGTTAATTAACAACTAGTTGATGGTGAATATGTGTACCTTAATATAAAGTGTTACAGATAAATGATATTTGTAGTACAGAGACTCGAGTAACTTAACCTCTTCTTGTTTCAGTGGAGCAATGTTCAGGTTCAAACCGCTCTCAGGAGTGAACCTGAATGATAAAAAGCAAAATGCTGAAAAAAACATGTTGGTTCCATTCATCCATGGTTAAATAAAGGTTAGAAAAAGGTCAATGTCACAGTTCATGGAGCTCAATTTGTGTTTTCTGCTGTTTGAATTGTGTCAACACTAGGGCTGTCAGTCGATTAAAATAGTTAATCGCGATTAATCGCAAATTAATCGCACATTTTTGATCTGTTCTAAATGTACCTTAGAGGAATATTTTTCAAGTTTGTAATACTCTTATCAACATATGAGTGGACAAATATGCTTTATGCTAATGTTTATTATCATTTGAACAATGAGAAATATTCTCATGAATATTAAACACAACAACCTGGAACCTCTCTCATTCAATAATACAATACAACTGGTGTGTGTGTGTGTGTGTGTGTGTGTGTGTGTGTGTGTGTGTGTGTGTGTGTGTGTGTGTGTGTGTGTGTGTGTGTGTGTGTGTGTGTGTGTGTGTGCGCGTGCGTGCGTGCGTTGGAGCTATGTGCAACTCAAGGCATATGCTCGAACCGGAGCTGCCTGGACGCTGCAATCATGTTGCACTATCCGTGCTGAGTGTGCTGACTTCTCGTACAATGTCCCACTGTCTGGCTTCCTGCATCAAGTCAAGTGCTCGGCGCAGTTGTGGCGAAATGTCGCTCCTCTGTTTTCATTTAAACAGCTCCTTATATCCGTTAGTGCAGCTAGCTAGCACCAGATGCTAACAACAACAATGCACGTAAGGTCTCTCTCTCGCTTGCTCGGGCCACACACACACACACACACACACACACACACACACACACACACACACACACACACACACACACACACACACCCGCGGTCCTCCCAATAGCCAGTCGGTGCCTGCCGGTGAGCGTGGAAGTGTGGTCTGCCACAAGCGGGCAGCAGGAGCGGGGCTGTCAGCATCAGCTTGTAGATGGTATTTTAAACTCGATGCGCTCTGAAACTACGGGACGGCCGAGGAAAAAAAATACACATGCGTTAATCGCGTTAAAATAATTAGTGTCGTTAATTTTTTTTTGCCTTAACGCGTTATTAACGTGTTAACTTGACAGCCCTAGTCAACACGTCTTGACATTAAAGCTACTCATTGTGCTTCATTAATTGGACGGCCTGCTGGGGCGCTGTATTGGAACAAAGCTATTATTCATGCTATTAATTACACCAGTGCTTTTCAATTAAGAAAATGTACTGTGTGACCAAGGTTTCTTATCGTCTCGTTGTGGTGTTTTGATATTGGTTGAAGATTCATAGAGGATTTGAACCAGCAACCTTGAGACCATATAGGAAAGTTAGGGCAGAGAGATTATACTTGTAGTGAAGAAACTCAAGTGACTGAACCTCCAGTTATTTCAGTAAAACTGATTTCTGCCCCATCTCTCGCATCCTTCTCAGTCATGTACCTGAATAAAAATTGCAAAATGCTGTAAAATGTGGTTTGTTACATCCATTGATGATTCATTAAAGGATTCTAAAAGGTCAACAGTTTCAGTCACAGGCCACTGAGCTCAATTTGTGTCCACCAATTCGCCCTGACATTAAAGCTAATATGATACAAGTGTTTTACCGGTAATAACTTAAATGATTTGGTTATAGAGTTTTTGCTGTTGTTGTGTTTGTGCTTCATCATTTGGATAGCCTACTGGCCCACTGGTTTGGAACAAAGCTATTATTCATGCCATTAATTACACCTGTGCTTTTCCTATGAGAAAATGTACTGTGACCAAGGTCTATTGATGCCTAGACATGGAGACTTAGCTGATTAAGGCAAAGGCAATACATCCAAGAATACATTGGGTCAGAAAATAAGAACTTTACAAACAAGATTTTGTTTCACAAGATAGTAATACTGTAGTAACAAATGTATTTCTGCCTCTCTAGCAAACTGTGAACCCTTGAGTTGTTGTTCGTGTAATTTGAATGGCATGAAGACCAGAGAAAAATGAATTATGAAGGTTATTTCTTTTGAACCAAGAGCACAGAGGAGTCCAATTTTAGTTAATAAGATGACGGGTTACACATCCAACCTTTTTGACATGTCATAGCAGGAAAAGCAGGTGTATTTAATAATAATACAATGGGTTGTTGTCCAATTGTCTACTTACTGTGCACACTCGCTGACTGGCAACTTCAATAGAAAAATAGCCATAATTAATGGAATGTATTTTCACCTGTTCATAGTCTATTGTTTACGTGTCAAAAGGCTGCTATAACAGGTGTTAGAGTGGTGATAACATCCATTAATGCTGTGCTCTACTCAAATGTCCAAGTAAGGGTGTCAACAGACGATTGTCACCTAAACTTTGATTCCAAAATAGTGCCTTCGAATTCTCACGCCATTGAGTTTATTGTGAATCATTTCCTGTCGTATTCTGATTGGTTGGTTCGCAGACGTAGGTCATAGCAACAGCCTGAATTTGTTCCTAGATTTTACACACTGTCAAAATTTGTTCCTACATTTCAGACACTGTCAGTTTTGCAGCAGGCGGTCTTTGGCATCTGAACTTTGTTTCTCTCATGACTCAACTATTGTTTCACAGCCAAATCCTCCCAGTGTGAGGAGCCTTCAGACAGGCAGTGTGAGGAGCCTTCAGACAGCCAGTGTGAGGAGCCTTCAGACAGGCAGTGTGAGGAGCCTTCAGACAGGCAGTGTGAGGAGCCTTCAGACAGGCAGTGTGAGGAGCCTTCAGACAGGCAGTGTGAGGAGCCTTCAGACAGGCAGTGTGAGGAGCCTTCAGACAGCCAGTGTGAGGAGCCTTCAGACAGGCAGTGTGAGGAGCCTTCAGACAGGCAGTGTGAGGAGCCTTCAGACAGGCAGTGCGAGGAGCCTTCAGACAGGCAGTGTGAGGAGCCTTCAGACAGGCAGTGTGAGGAGCCTTCAGACAGGCAGTGTGAGGAGCCTTCAGACAGGCAGTGTGAGGAGCCTTCAGACAGGCAGTGTGTACAATTAGAGCAGAACTTCATTTATTATATATTTACTATTCACATCTCAACTTTCTCAGATGAGGCATTTTATAATATTTTTTTATTTTGAAAAAGGCTTTTTCTACGACATATCGTGAACCTGCAATATACAAAATAAATGCAACAAATAATGTAACTGTTGCGGTTGACCACAATTCAACTATTTATGTTGAAAGTGTTCTACCTGTTTTAGATCTATGTGCACAAACTATCTATTTTAAACATGTACAGATCAAATCAATCAAGAAAATTCAATGATTTAAGATACAAACATTTGATCAAGTTTGTCTTACACAATTCAACGTTTTAATTTCCAAAGGCTTGACTTATTTTCATTTAACTGTTTTCAATTCAATTGGATTTACATTATATAATCATGGATAATGATTCACAATTGTTTTCCCCCAGTTAAGATGATTGTATTTCAAATGAGTTAACACTTTTTTTTGACAAGGCAAACTCTCAAAACATCAACCATTATATTATCAAAGTATTTGGTATTACATAATTAGAAGTACTTTCAACAGTACTACTAACACACCAATCAAATGAACTCAAATGTTTTACACTCTTAGTACATTTGGAACAACGTTAGAAGGCATGTTATTCCAGATTTTCATCAATACTCAATCTCCACGCTTGCTATTAGCATCCAAGTCACCTATTAGCATCTGGATCCCAACACAACACCCAAACATGCGGCACAAAGCCCCCCCCCCCCTGAGTAAAGGTCTAATCAGCTAGAGTTATTGAACACACCTGTGTGCATTCAGAACGTTCTTCTTGTTCTGCGGCGCGGACCCACCTGGTCGCTTTAAGAATGGTGATGAGCAAATCATCTCAGCAGTCTGGATTATTTTTAGTCTGGTGGCCTACATTTCACACCTAAAGGATGACAGCGCATGGGGAGAAGGGGATGTTTAATTATTCGGAGGTGGCTAGACCCTTACATCCTCCCTCCTCCCTCCCTGTGTCCTTCTCCTCACTAAAGGGGACAGGCAGAGGATCCAGCTGCCAGAGGATGACAGAATCCACAAATCATTGCCTATGGGGAGCAGAAAGTGGGGTAGAGAGAGAGAGGAGGGGGGGGGGGGTAGGCTGAGAAAATCAATGGGTAACGGAGAGCTGTACGGGACGATTGCTGTAATATGGTGAGACGAATATTAACCATTCTATTGGCTTCAAAACGGCTTTAAAACACAAGAAAACCATTTTCTATCATTTAATTTTAATTTGAAAAGTCTCTAAACAATTCTTGAATCAGCGTTCTTCTGGTTTTTATCAGACCTGGCAGAGAGTAATAGAGTTTAGGTGGTTCTGTGGATAGAAAACGTTTCTGCCTTCACTCAAACTGGGTTAGGATTGATCTACAAAACTACCAAGCATTTTGTTTCTTCATGGAGGACTTCAAAAAAACAGCCAAATCCATAGATATTTTTGATTTTTCAATTTCAATGTGGGGTAAGGACTACCAATGAAAAGAAAAGTTACAAGCAAGTTATAATGAAAACCAGTACACTTGTTTTGGTGTTTAGTGATAAATGTAATGAAAATGTCACATTTTACCTGCAAAAGATACATTTCCCTTTTTGCAGAAGTTTATTTAATTAGCGGGACTGGAAAGTAAGAATAATTGCTTTTCCTGATGAATGAACCAGTTGATGATGATTCTGGAAACATGCGTACTACATTAAAAAGAGGGCAGATTGCTTCTCTGCGAGACGACACCGCTGCTGGATGGAGCGTTTTCTGCTGCTTTGTCGCTCTCATATCATCCCTTTCACTTTGGAAGCCATCTGTTCCTCTTCATGAGTCTCCTCCATCTTTACCCCCCTCATCCCATCACACCTCCGTCCCAGGACGAAGCACACTCTCCCCCTCTGTCCATCATGTCCTCCCACATCTTCCTCCATCCCTTTGTTCCTCCACCTCCGCAGGGTATATAGCAGCCAATTAGCATCCTGTGCAGGTTAACACCCCCCCCCCCCCCCCCCCCCTTAACTCTACATCCTTCTCCCCTCCCATGTGGCCTTCGCAGCACTGACCCAGTCCACCATGTTAATCTGGGCTCTTGCTTTTGCAGACCACGTATAAGACGTATCAGTCTCTAATTTAGGGTTTTCTATTTTCTATTTTGTTGTGTTTTAAAATGTGTTTACATCATGTATGAGGGTTTTCAGTCTGTGGCTATACGTATGGTTTTATTGTCTCGTGCTTTTACATTCGTTTATTGTTGTCCTATCGGTTTTGTCTAAAACATATATGTGTATATATATATATATATATATTTATTGACGTACAGCACTTTGGATTGGATTGGGCTCGGTCAGAGCGTACCAAGATGGAAGCACAAATAGGAAGAGGTTGGGGAGAGGGGATGGTGGGTCGTTTGAATAGAAGGTGATTTGAAGGTCAAACACAGGCATGCACGACACAACACACACACACATACATGCTCTCACACACAGCGTCTGTCTGAGAGTCTATGGAGCATCAATCACCGTTAGACATGGTGGGTGGGCACACTAGCTGGAGATTCACGCTTTAGGAAACACGGAGAAGAGCTGGCCCCTGAAGCGACGAGACCAGTGTGTGTGTGTGTGTGTGTGTGTGTGTGTGTGTGTGTGTGTGTGTGTGTGTGTGTGTGTGTGTGTGTGTGTGTGGTGTGTGTGTGTGTGTGTGTGTGTGTGTGTGTGTGTGTGTGTGTGTGTGTGTGTGTGTGTGTGTGTGTGTGTGTGTGCGTGTGTGTTGGAATGACCATGCGTGTGATCCAGTAGAAGTTTTTGTACGCAGTCCTCACGGGCAGGCCATGTGATCGAGGTGTTTGTGTGTGTTTCTATTAAAGGATGTGGCAGGGAGTAACACCCGCGCATGAAAAGGAGCTCATTGAAGCGCAAAGCATGTCTCAAAGCAAGAGCTCTTTTATATTCTGTTGTTTTTCGTGTCGTCAGGTGTTGGTTTCAAATCTTACATATTGTTATTCATAAGACACCAATATGCTGTTATTTTACATTCCTCTTCTGTTTGCACTTCCTCACTTCTACTTTTAATAATTAGTAGGAAAGTGATCACTTTGAACATTTCCTGTTTGAGGTACATGGAAATAAAATAGCATCCCACCTTTCAATTGTTGTTGTGATGAAGGCAGGTATCGTCTCTCAGATCAAGTAAATAATAATCTTACAGATTGCTTTAAAGGACTATTTTTCATTTTGGGGAATACGCTAGCTTCACAAATAGTACAACATTCACCTTACCGCACCTCTGAAGTTCAATCATTTACATTTTCCTTATTGTTTATCTTTGGTTTCAGGCTTGTTTATGTGCAAGGAGGTTTTCTTGGCCAGGCATGGTAACTTCCTGGAGTCAGTGGAGTCAGTCAATTCTCCAAGACAACAAATATTGAGCTTAAGAGATGCTGGCACTTCTATATCGTTACCCTTTGGACAGAGCCCGGGTAGCAGTTTCTCTCTGTTTCCAGTGTTTGTGCTAAGCTAAGCTAACAAACTGCTGGCTGCAGAAATGAGTGTGCTATCGATCGTCTCCTCTTACTCCCAGCAAGAAATCGAATAAGCATATTTGCCAAAACGTCTAAGTATGCCTTTAATGTCTTTGTTATGCTCTGGGCACCATGAATTAAATTCTATTCACCTCCATTCTATTGAGGTGAAGGCAGAAATCTCTGAGACACATATCTATCTGGAATACCTGAGCATACTTAACAGAAACTATTTTCATAGCCAGATACAATGGGGCAGTGTAAGAACTGGCCAACGTGTCATTAATTATGGTTGACAGTATAGCTTAAGTTCCTTTCATTGCTTGGATCAAAATGTACCTTGAATAAGTGTCACCCTGAAAGGGAATTTGAATAGACACTTTCCTGTTTGAGGTTTGCGTCATTATTCATCTTCACTTCATTCAATCCATATCACCATCTACTGATAAAAACTGACAAAGGGGCGACGACTTTGAAAGCTACTTTTTTTTAGCTCACTACTCAAACCACCACATTACAGAGATACAGTACATTAATCCATCTTAAGGTGACGTAGACATATTGTGGATGTGTTGGCCTACACACTCAGGACATTAGAATATAACACATACTGTAAGAGTTGGGCAGGAATGTATCCAATCCAATCCAACGTTATTTATATAGCACTTTAAAACCTTCAGACCAAAGTGCTGTACATTACATTACATTACGTTGCATTTAGCTGACGCTTTTGTCCAAAG
This sequence comes from Gymnodraco acuticeps, assembly GCF_902827175.1. Taxonomy (NCBI): domain Eukaryota; kingdom Metazoa; phylum Chordata; class Actinopteri; order Perciformes; family Bathydraconidae; genus Gymnodraco; species Gymnodraco acuticeps. The sequence goes on from NW_022990531.1 coordinate 109,764, forward strand.
CGACTTACATTAAGTACATTCGACCAGGAAGACACAACCTTGAAGAAAACAGAATCATAAAAGTACATCAGGTTTCATAGAGCCAAACATTTCAAGTGCCACTCAACTGGCTTTAGATAAGCCAGTCCTTTATTAGTATATAAGTGCTTTGTTAGTAAGCATCGCTCGAAGTGGAGTCTGTACAGAGAGATAAGCTCACAAAACATAAAATAAATACATTTAAAATACAAGATACAAACACAAAACAAACCAGAATAAACGTAATAATTAAAAAATAAAAAACAGCCATATAATAAAAACAATAGACCATTGAAAGCAAATAAAAGCAACAATCTACTTGTTTACGAATGCTAAGGAGAAGAGGTGGGTTTTAAGACGGGATTTAAAAACAGACAGTGTGGGGTCAGATCAGTCTCAAAACTTATTAAATGCACACAGGAGGATACACAAATGTAATTCTGGATTTGTATATACAGTACATGTCTCCATCCACACACATATGTTTCAATGCACACACAAATGGTTACATCAAAAACACATTTGAGTGTTGTTACAATTATATAAAAAAGGCTTTCTGTGTCATTTGAGTGTGGATTTTTGAGACTCCCTTGCCGCCACTAGATTCACACATACATTTGTTTAGGAGGCGAGTGTCTTCGGCCAATCAGATGTCTGCTTCATTTTAAGCCAATCACATAGGAATAAGTCCTGGAAACATGGAAATTAAATCACATTTTACCGCATCCAGTTCTCGCGTGTCAAGTCAACGTTTGTTTGAAAGTGTTTGTGGTTAGACGTCTGAAATAAGATCTGTGATTAACGAGCCTGGGAGATTCACATGATTCGTTCTACGACTTAACATGTGTACACCACTGGTGAATGTCCAAAGCTTTTACTGTGTGTGTTATAAAACAGCAGTTGCTAAGAAGTCACGAAACGAGACGCCTAAACGTGAAGTCGAACATTTGCTGCCTTTAAGATGTAGTTCCTTGCTGAAAGTCATGAGTACGTGTCTTAAGATGGAGAGAAACTTAATTTCTAGCTTTTAATTTATTGAATTAATTTATTTTATTTGATATACTCTTAATTGTCCCACAGAAGGGAACTTTACATTCGATCCATCCTAGTGTTATGAGCAGAGGGCTGCCATTATTTAAAATGTGTGTGTCATATAGGTTTTCTTGCATGTAAATCGTCTGCAAAAGCTAAAATTCTAAAGTTCACTTCTTCAATGGACTCCTTTGATGACATCACTATGTAACACTACCACTTCTATTGGCTAGCGTTCAACATGTCACAGTAGAGGCACAAAATACATATGAACCTCAATATTTGTATATTCGGGCCCGTTTAAACATTTTCATGTGACGCTGGAAATGTGGACCATCAATGGTTGCATGTCATCCTTTAGTCTTCTTAAGAGGAAACACTGCCAGCAGAAAGACAGACATTCATGGTAAAAATATGGTATCCTGTATGAACTAAATGTACAAATAAATCAACAACAACAATTAACCTCTTATAACATCATCAGAAACAAATATTTTAAAGGTCACCTATTGTGCAAAATCCACTTCTTCATGTCTCTTCTACATCAACATGTGTCCCCTCTTCTTCATGTCTCTTCTACATCAACATGTGTCCCCTCTTCTTCATGTCTCTTCTACATCAACATGTGTCCCCTCTTCTTCATGTCTCTTCTACATCAACATGTGTCCCCTCTTCTTCATGTCTCTTCTACATCAACATGTGTCCCCTCTTCTTCATGTCTCTTCTACATCAACATGTGTCCCCTCTTCTTCATGTCTCTTCTACATCAACATGTGTCCCTTCTTCTTCATGTCTCTTCTACATCAACATGTGTCCCCTCTTCTCCATGTCTCTTCTACATCAACATGTGTCCCCTCTTCTTCATGTCTCTTCTACATCAACATGTGTCCCCTCTTCTTCATGTCTCTTCTACATCAACATGTGTCCCCTCTTCTTCATGTCTCTTCTACATCAACATGTGTCCCCTCTTCTTCATGTCTCTTCTACATCAACATGTGTCCCCTCTTCTTCATGTCTCTTCTACATCAACATGTGTCCCCTCTTCTTCATGTCTCTTCTACATCAACATGTGTCCCCTCTTCTTCATGTCTCTTCTACATCAACATGTGTCCCCTCTTCTTCATGTCTCTTCTACATCAACATGTGTCCCCTCTTCTTCATGTCTCTTCTACATCAACATGTGTCCCTTCTTCTTCATGTCTCTTCTACATCAACATGTGTCCCCTCTTCTCCATGTCTCTTCTACATCAACATGTGTCCCCTCTTCTTCATGTCTCTTCTTCATCAACATGTGTCCCCCTCTTCTCCATGTCTCTTCTACATCAACATGTGTCCCCTCTTCTTCATGTCTCTTCTACATCAACATGTGTCCCCTCTTCTTCATGTCTCTTCTACATCAACATGTGTCCCCTCTTCTCCATGTCTCTTCTACATCAACATGTGTCCCCTCTTCTTCATGTCTCTTCTACATCAACATGTGTCCCCTCTTCTTCATGTCTCTTCTACATCAACATGTGTCCCCTCTTCTCATGTCTCTTCTACATCAACATGTGTCCCTTCTTCTTCATGTCTCTTCTACATCAACATGTGTCCCCTCTTCTCCATGTCTCTTCTACATCAACATGTGTCCCCTCTTCTTCATGTCTCTTCTTCATCAACATGTGTCCCCTCTTCTCCATGTCTCTTCTACATCAACATGTGTCCCCCTCTTCTTCATGTCTCTTCTACATCAACATGTGTCCCCTCTTCTTCATGTCTCTTCTTCATCAACATGTGTCCCCTCTTCTTCATGTCTCTTCTACATCACATGTGTCCCCCTCTTCTTCATGTCTCTTCTACATCAACATGTGTCCCCTCTTCTTCATGTCTCTTCTTACATCAACATGTGTCCCCTCTTCTCCATGTCTCTTCTACATCAACATGTGTCCCCTCTTCTTCATGTCTCTTCTACATCAACATGTGTCCCCTCTTCTTTCATGTCTCCTCTACATCAACATGTGTCCCCTCTTCTTCATGTCTCTTCTACATCAACATGTGTCCCCTCTTCTTCATGTCTCTTCTACATCAACATGTGTCCCCTCTTCTTCATGTCTCTTCTACATCAACATGTGTCCCCTCTTCTCCATGTCTCTTCTACATCAACATGTGTCCCCTCTTCTTCATGTCTCTTCTACATCAACGTGTGTCCCCTCTTCTCCATGTCTCTTCTACATCAACATGTGTCCCCTCTTCTTCATGTCTCTTCTTCATCAACATGTGTCCCCCCTCTTCTTCATGTCTCTTCTACATCAACATGTGTCCCCTCTTCTTCATGTCTCTTCTTCATCAACATGTGTCCCCTCTTCTTCATGTCTCTTCTCCATCAACATGTGTCCCCTCTTCTTCATGTCTCTTCTACATCAACATGTGTCCCCTCTTCTCCATGTCTCTTCTACATCAACATGTGTCCCCTCTTCTTCATGTCTCTTCTACATCAACAGGTGTCCCCTCTTCTTCATGTCTCTTCTACATCAACATGTGTCCCCTCTTCTTCATGTCTCTTCTACATCAACATGTGTCCCCTCTGTGGAAAGAGACTCTGAAAGTTTCAGGAAAAAAGATTCTCTCTCTTTTTGTCCTGATCCATTTCTATAAAAACCTGTCTGAAAATGAGCTGATCAGATTTTGGACACTTTATGATGTCATAACGATTTTTTGTCTTGTGTAACCATTAGCCAATCACCAACCAAGGTACCCCCCCCCCCCCCCCCCCCCCCCACCTTATCACCTGAATCTCACCAAATCTCTCTCAGAGGGGCGTGGGGAGGGGCTCCTTATTTTCATCTAAAGTAACAGACAGAGAATCAGCACTTTGGAAACAGGGCTGAAACAGAGGGGATTATGGGTAATGCTGCAATGATCTGTTTGGTGTTTGGAGCCAAACACTTCAGAGACATGTTTTGTATTTATCTCAGACCTGTAATATATTGATGAAAAACAGCATAATAGGGGACCTTTAAATCCAAAATGCATAAAGTTCCACTTCCAAGGGAAAATACGGGAAAAAACATGCACAATATCCTCTGTGCGGGATTTTATAAAAAGCAATTCACATGATTTAGCACTACACACAGAGAGATGGAAACCGTGCACCTTTTCCCATTTCCTGTTACCTACATGGCTATAATTTTAGACGCTAGATGGGATGCTTTCCACCTCAAAGGTTTGCAGTTAATATTCTTGATCAGTCGCCCCTGTCGCCAAAGTGCTGTAATGGGAGCCATTGAGTGAAGGACAGACCGGCTGGCTGCTGGCTTTATGGTGCGTCTGGAATATGGATGAGATCATTCACACACAGACAGTACACAGAAAAAGACTCAAGTGAAGGCGCTCGGATGCACCTGGAACGTAGTATGGAGAGGAAATAGTTTAGTCTCTACACAGGGAAATGCACACACATATACACACAGGGGAATTAACATGATAAGGTAAGAGCCTGGGTAGCAAGGCCTATCGCTTCTACCATCACATTACAGAGCTGATACTATTATCCAGGGAGCAGCAGCACAGAGCACAGGGAAGGCATGACACACACACAAATATGCACACACACTTGTGTATATTTGGTTGTGTTTGCATGTCCTATCTGAGGCTGTACACTAACATTAGAGTGTTGTTTTTCCATTAAACAAGGCGTTCCATTTCTCTACTTATTAATGAACGGGTTAGTTGCAATGCATGAAATGAACTTTACCATTGATGTGTAGAATATCAAATAAATAGCCTCTTGCTTGTCAGTGAGGACGAAGACTCAGAAGATTATAATGATGAGATGCATTTGAAAATAAATTGGAAAACGTAGGCTAAAGCTAACATTAGGGGTTGGAAATAATGTAATCTACTTAGCTAACAGAGAAGGGTTTTTATGAAAAGCAAATACTTAATTTTCCTACATTTTTCATGCATTTTGGTACCGAGTTCACGAAAGGTCCAGTTGGTGCACTTTAAGTGACTGTTTTACAAATGTACCCTTTATATATATATACACACAGAGCACACACACACACACACACACACACACACACACACACACACACACACACACACACACACACACACACACACACACACACACACACACACACACACACACACACACACACACACACACACACACACACACACACACACACACACACACACACACACACACACACACACACACACGCACACCACGCACACACACACCACACACACACAGTGTATGTCTATGACAGGTGCATGAGACCTAAAGGTTGTAAGTTGTAGCACAGTCTAACGTACAGAACGGACTTTCAATTTTCAATTATTTTTAAGGGTTGCTTATTTGGTCCATTGTTTTTTACTATTTATTTTCTTCACAGGGCATGATCATGTCTTAGGTCATGTGTGTACAGTGGTGCTTAAACATGCAATTTGGCCTTTATCTACACTAAATAATTGACATTCAAAGAAATGCTTCATCTAGTTTTTTAAGCGGATTAATTCCATACTAGAAATGTTAAGATCCACTAAAACTAGGCATGTCAGAGAAGAAAAGGAATCCCTGTTTTTATATGTACTGCTAAGTGACACTACCCTATTGTTGATCAACTCTATTATTCTTAAGCTCAGATGTGATGGTTGTGTCGCTGGAATGCCATTTTCAAATATTACTTTATTGTTAAACTCAAAACTTTTCAATAAATACAAATTCACCTATCTCCTCTCCGCTCGCTCCCTCTCGGTTTTTCTTTCGAACATGTTTCTGTCACGGTTGGAGCCACGTCTTTTTCTCTGATTTATGAGCCGTTGTGTTTGATCCTGACTCGGTACATGGCTGATAGAGTTGTTCATATATGAGGCATCTATGTGTATGGTCATATTTCTGGATGCTCGTAAAGTAAATGGGACGTATCTCGCTTAGTAGAGCAGCATATAAACCTACACACAACCACACACACACACACACACACACACACACACACACACACACACACACACACACACACACACACACACACACACACACACACACACACACACACACACATCGTTGTGTATCACTGTCATCTACCATTATACATCAAATTACATCACAAGAGACACTTCAGTCCCATAAACCATTGAAGTGACACTGGGGGGGGGAGCTCTTGTGTAATGGTAGGCTTCATGTTCAACATCCATACACACACTCGATACACTCTTTTTCCCCCTCAGTGTATCACTTTCATCAACGGTGGAGAGTAACTGAGTACTTTTACTCTGGTAATGTACTTGAGTTCATCATTTGGGTACTTCTCCACGTGTTGCTATTTATATTTGTCTCCACTACAATTTGGAAGATAATATACTAATGAATTTTACAGCATATTATGAATTAAGATACATGGAGGTTTTAAAAAGTCATTAAAGTAACCTCCATTCTTGCTGCAAAATGAAAACAATATACAAATGAAAGGATCACTTACGGCCCGTCCACACAGCGGCGTGCGTTGAAAGCTTCACCATTCACTTTGAATGGGGTGACGTCACTTTTCGCGGAAATGCATTGTGGGAAGCGACGCGGAGCTTTGCTGGCGTGGCTCGCTGCAAAAGTTGAGCAATGTTCAACTGTTGAAGCCTCGGCAGAAGCGTCAGCCAATCGAATCGTATGCCAGTACAAGCTCTTACCAATCAAACCGCTGCTTGTGTGTCAGGGGCGGGAGATTCATGTGATTGGTTGTTGGTCGAGTTTCAGACACGCCCGCCGGCAAGCGTCAACGCACGCTGCTGTGTGGACGGGCCGTTACTACAACTCAGTATTTTAATAAAAACAATGCTGTCTATGCCGTCTGACGGTCTATTGGACACGATTTTAATATTTGTTCAGTAATTATACAGTTTTTGACGACCAGAAATATTGTTATCTGGCATCACTTAAAAAATGTACGGGGAATATCGTCATTTTGTTGGTTTCGACTTAACCCTCTGTAAAAATGTCTACGATGTGATATTACTATTAGATCTGAGTACCACCTCTGACTTTCCCTCTTAACCTGTTAGTCAGCTATCATTCTTATTTTGTATCACTTAACTATCAATCCCTGATCCCTATCCTCATTTGTTCCCATCACACCTATTAAAGGTCACCTATCATGCTACTTTTAGGCAATAGCATGGGTCTCAGATATATAAAAAACATGTCTATGAAGTGTTTTGCTCAAAATACCAAACAGATCACCCATTCTAGCCATGCCTCATATCCCTCTATTTCACTTCCTGTTTCAAAAGTGCTGATTTGGGGTATAAAGCTTTAAAAAAAAAAGAAAAGAGGAGGGGGCTGAGCTCATGCGGGACCCGGCAGCTACTGTCTAAACTAAATACTGCGGTGATGAAACGCCATATCATAACATATCATTTCTGAAACAGTATGGAGCTCAAAGGCTTTCTCTCTTGCCGGTTATACCACAAGGTGAGTTCTTTTTACTTCCTGCTTCTTCACACACATGCTCTCCAGTACAGGTTAGCTCTGAGTGTTAGCGATGCTAATGTAAACACTGACCATATTACGTCCAAAACAGTCGGGCATTGTTTCTGTTAGCAACGTTTCTGATTGGGCCGTGGGTCCACATTTCAGATATTACGTCATATCGGACGCAAATCTGGATCAGCTCCGTTGTAGCCCCGTTTTTAGAGATTTGGGTACGGAAGAAAAGAGAGAGGGTTTTATTTTCTGATGCTGTGTGAGTTCCCCGACACACCGGGGACACATGTTTATGTAGAAAAGACATCAAAAAGTGCATTTTGCATGATAGGTCCCCTTTAAGACACTTCATCACATGTCTTTTCTGTCACCTTTTTTCTACGTTTCCAGCCCCCTCCCTCTCTTCCTCTATAACTCCTCCTGTTCCTTTAACTTTATTGCAAGAAAGGTCTGTTCTGTAATATTTCATAGAGAAACTAATATGCATACCTCATGCCCTGTCTTCCTGTCAGGATGCATGTATAAATAATGAAGTCCTGACTTGATACTCTCCTGCACACACAGGCAGGGGCGGACTGGGGGGGAAAAGTGGCCCGGGGATTAATTGACAGACAGGCCCACTTAATGCACGGCATGTATCGGCCGGCCGGCAACGAAAGTATGTTACTTAACAAAAAACCCTATGCATTTTATGTTATTTTGGACAATTATTCATATAGTAATCACATTTCCTGCCCTTGAGTTGCCTAGAGCAAAATAGTTACGGCATATATTTAGTGATTTTAATGTTAACAGATCATTGATGCAATAACATTTTGACCCAATTTGCCTGACTTGACACATGGAATAAAACATGGGCGTAGGAAGCATCCTCAATGGGGATGAGACAATTTAACAGGGGGTGTGGGTAGGTGGTGGACCTCACCTCCTCTAGGGGGGTCCGGGGGCAAGCTCCCCCGGGAAGATTTTTTTTTTAAATGTTGAAGTTAAATGCATCAATCTGGTCCATTTTGAGAGCAAAATTAGGGACTAAATCTATGGCAGTCAGTAGGGGCTTGGACTGTGAGCCGTAGGGTCGCCGGTTCAAGTCCCCGACCAGACCTATATTTGGAGTGTGGACTTCTACTTGGAGAGGTCCCAGTTCACCTCCTGCCGTGGTGCCCTTGAGCAAGGCACCAGACATCCCCCCTCACTCCCATTGCTCTGCGGGCACTGTACAATAGCTGCCCTCTGCTCCTAGTGCTAGACTCCTGGTACTAGGATGGGTTAAAAGCAGAGAACACATTTCACTGTGTGCTCTGCATGTGTGACCATTAAAGAGGGTTCATCCCCTCCACTTTGCCTCTTTCTTCTTCCTTCTTCTCCTGCTTCTTCTTCTTGCGTCTCTTCTTCTTTTCTTTCTCTCTTCTTCGTCTTCGTCTCTTCTTTCTTCTTCTTTCTTCTCTTCTCTTCTTCTTTCTCTTCGTCTTCTTCTTCTTCTTCTTCTTCTTCGTCTTCTTTTTTCTCTCTTTTCTTCGTCTTCACCCATATAAAACAGAACTGTAAACAGATTAACTTTTTCTTTCAACATTTATTTGAACAGCAAGTCGAGGCAAAAGTGACTGTACCCAAAACAATAAACCTGCTAGCTAACTAGCCTAAACTCAGTAACAGAATGTGGGCAACACGTTCTTCTCCACAGCCGCGCGACCTCTGAGTCAGACGTCACTTCCCCCTTTTCTATCCTACGGGTACAGCCGTACAGCCACTCCCCCTGAACCCTGTTGTAACAACATAATACACTTTTTGGGGATGCAGCTTGGGATGTGAGGACATGGCTTAGAAAGGGCGTGTCGCCTTCTGTCCTGCCAGTGTTGGCAGGACATTAATTAAAATGTCGAACTCGGACTTCATTTTAAGGACATGTCGGCCAGGGGTGTAGAGCTATATGTGTTTAAGCACCGGATTGGCAAAACAGGAGAGTGTGTGCACCAGTCTGCCTTGATCTATGTATTCATGTCTGTGACTCTCACAGTATCTGCTGCCCGCAGCTGTTTTATAGAAGGAAAACCTCCTTCACTTCATGAAATCTCTGCAGCACCAGGAGGCAGCGGGAGGGTTAACTCAGCCTCTGAGAAGAGGAGCGCGCAGTGCCTTTCACGCACCGCCTTTCACGCACCGCCTTCACTGTGTTTACCTTCAGAATCATTAGAAAGGCTAAAGAGCGGTGTGGCTGATGTGTTTTAACCACACACACCTCTACACACACACACACACACACACACACACACACACACACACACACACACACACACACACACACACACACACACACACACACACACACACACACACACACACACACACACACACACACACACACACACACACACACACACACACACACACACACACACACACACACACACAATTTAAACGCAGACTTTTGTTCCTCCATGTTATGTTGTTATTGTTTCACTGAGCGGACCCGCACATTTTTTTCAAACGCTCCCCTTTTTGGTCCATCTGCGCGATTTTGTGCGCTGTGATGATTCGGCTGTACCTTTAGTAATGAATATTAAATGTTGTGAGGAAATCTTTCCACCAATAATTCCAATAAGTAATCCAAAATGTATTCACTTCAGGTTTACGAAAGTAACTGTATTCAGATTACTCGTTTTTCAAATGTAACGCGAGCTGAATACAGTTACTTGATTTTTGCATTCTGATTACGTAACGCCGTTACATGTATTCACCCAACCCTGGCCACACCCCACTGGGCTGGGCTGGGCCGGAACACTTACAAATGTGGGCCGGTAGGATTTAGATAAACTTTTTTTTTTGTGGCACTCCGGCCCACACACAGCACCGGCCCACCGGGGAAACTCCCGGTATTCCCAATGGCCACGATACGATACGATAATACTTTATTTGTCAGATCAAGTCTGAAATGTTACTTGCGTCACAGCAGCTCCATGTCCAACATCAACAGACAAGTATCCAGACACAATACATGAAACACAAACAACAAACATTTAACATAACAGCACAATCAGTGAGAGAAAACATGCTCAAAGAGCCTTCAGCGTGCATTTGATCTGGGATTTAGCTCTGTATTTACTGTGAGGATTGACTGATGCACAAAGGAGTGCATCAGTCTGACTATATTGAATCGTGGGACCCTGTATCTCCGATTAGATGGTAGCAGTTCATATTCACTGTTCAGAACATGGTTTGGGTCAGAGATGATGTGGTTGGACAGCCTCACTAGGTGACCTTGACAATATGCATCATTGTTTAACCCTCATTTACAAGTAACTGCTGCATGCTGGGTTTACAATCATATAAAACATTTCATAAAACGTATTTTCTGTTTCCTTAATGAAAATTATCACGTTTTTATTCATCCAACTTTTTAAAGAAATTACCCCAAACTTATTCTGTAAAAAAAACCTGATAACGACATTAATATAAACACTGATGACACTCGTATTTAAGTTTTCGGCGAATCAGTAACATCTCATATTGCTGATAACATCGTATAATGCAGCTTATGAAATATTGTTGTATTGCCCCTGGACAGCTCATGGATCTCATAAAAAGACAAGGCGCCCAGGGTGACAGAAACATGTAAGAAATTAGATTGAATGCACAATATGTATTAATTAATTTCTCCCTCACTTCTTGTATGGGTACAACAGAAGCTCCTGGCTACAATGTAAATGGGTTTATGCATGAGAAGAAATAGAGTTTAAATCTGTCGTGCCAAGCCTGTTTTATACTCCTGTACAAAAAGATGACAGAAGGATTAATAGTGAGGACATGTCTGTATTTGACACACAAATTGAGCAGGATAATCTAATCTAGCAGATTGTTAACCACCATGACAGTTACCTGGTCAGGAGATGCACACCAGTATCAGTACTCTGAATTTCTAAAACAATACATGAGATCTGAGATATTGTCCAAAAGAAACATTCAGTGGGTTTAAGGCAAACCTGTTACGGTGTGCAGGAAGCAGGACCCAAATGCAGATTTAAGTGACAAAAATAATTCCTTTATTTCAAGGCTACAATATACAGAGACAGAACAGAACACTCACCGCAGACCAAGTCATTACACAAGGGCCACAGGTGAAAACAATCAGACAACTAGACACACCAGGGAAACTAACGACGGGAGGAAAAACACAGGAAGAAGGACCAGACAATATACAAGGATGAAAATACCCATAACCAGACATACAAAACTACAACACAGACAGACCCTAACAAGTAAAATACAGGTTGTTTCAATTTAGTGCTGATATAACTCATGTCACCAGATTCTCTTGGTGAGGAAATATAATAGATGTAAGGTCTATATTTATTGCTGACAGGATATTCAACCATGTTTTAGATTTCCTTTCTTTCCATTGATATTTAAAATAAGGTTCCTCCTGAGCAATAAACCTGAGTTTAAGTATTCATTTTCAGGCCGTTCTCCCAAAACTGATATATATGCAGCTGCAATGTCAATTACGTTTTTGAGGGAAACCATTTTGTGTCCCTGCTCATGTTTGTTTTTCCCAAATACATTTGTAATCATAGACGCCGGCGGTCGGTCACAATTTAGAACAAAACCAAGATATTTTTTCGAAAACTAACCTTGAGGTTTGTTGCTTTAACATAACCAAATAGTTTTGATGTGTTTTTGTTCTCATTTGTTTCAACGTCAACCGCACGTTTATATTCTCCAGTGTGTGGATGGTAAATTAAAGAGGGCCGACTAAAACACCTTCAGACCACTGTTTTCAAAAGGGTTCACTTTCTATTGACAGGAACCAATAATTATCATATCATACAGTACGTACTTCAATTAAAAATACATTGAAAAGCTATAGGGCAAGATATTTCCCTCAGGAGCAGGTGGAAACCAAAACGGAGCTAAAAGAGTTAATGTCGGACTAACATTTATCAGGTTCCCAGAGACATGATATAAATATATAAAAGAAAGAAACAGGCTTTGTACTGTTTTTCATCAATATATAATAGTTCTCAGATATATACAAAACATGTCTCTGAAGTGTTTGGCTCCAAACACCAAACAGGTCATTGTAGCATTACCCATAATCCCCTCTGTTTCAGCCCTGTTTCAAAAGTGCTGATTCTCTGTCTGTTACTTTAGATGAAAATAAGGAGCCCCTCCCCATGCCCCTCTGAGAGAGATTTGGTTACAAAGAACACAATGGTGCTCTAGGAGGAGATTCAGGTGATAAGGTGTGTGGGGGGGGGGTGGGGGGGGGGGGGGGGGGGGGGGGGGGGGGGTTACCTTGGTGATTGGCTAATGGTTACACAAGACAAAAAAGTGGCCAAAATCTGATCGGCTCATTTTCAGACAGGTTTTTATAGAAATGGATCAGGACAAAAAGAGAGGGGGTCTTTTTTCCTGAAACTTTCAGAGTCTCAGAGGGGACACATGTTGATGTAGAAGAGACATGAAAAAGTGGATTTTGCATAATAGGTGACCGTTAAGAGAGCAACACACCCTCAGATAACTTGGTGTTAAAGGGTCAACTTTCTACTGACAGGAACCAATAATTATCATATCATACAGTACGTTCTTCAATAAAAATGTTTTTGAAAAACTAAAGGGCAAGATATCTCCCTCAGGAGCAGATGGCAACCACGACGGAGCTAAAAGAGTTAATGTCGGTGTTACGGTCCGGCTCATAGGCTGCAACAAAGATGGGAGACCAGACAAGTTAAGTGTAACAAAAAGCGTATTTATTTACGATATAACAAAACCAAAGGACTTTAAAGAAACCTAAGCAAACGTGGAAGTCAGTCATCAGTAATGGTTGCATGTATGGGTGTGTGAAAATGTGCAGAAAGTAACATTTATCAGGTTCCCAGAGACATGATATAAATATATAAAAGAAAGAAACAGGCTTTGTACTTAATGTAAACGGGTGCTGTGTTGCAATAAGATACATGTTGGTATGTATTTGTTAGTGCCTGCTCATGCTGTGCAGCAGTATTTTTTGGTCCGACCCTCCTGAAGCGAGCTTGGTGTTGGGTTTCCGAGATTTGTGTAAAGTGAAGCCCCAGGGGCTGCTTGGCCCGGTGATGAAAGGGCATGTTCAACACTCAGATTAGCTCAATAATTCACTAGTTCTCAGAAGGAAAACGTGTACCTGGGGCGACTGTGGCTGCGAGGGAGTGCGGTCGTCTTTCAACCAGAAGGTTGTGGGTTCGATCCCAGCCCGTGCAGCCAACATGTCGATGTATCCTTGGGCAAGATACTTAACCCTGAGTTGCTCCCGATGGCATGGCCAACGGTGTGTGAATGTGTGTGAATGTTAGGTCCTAGAGCAAGTGGTACTGCTCTGTATGAATGGGTGTGAATGGGTGAATGACATGTAGTATGTAAAAGCGCTTTGAGGGGTCGTAAAGACTGGATAAAGCGCTATATAAGTACAGTCCATTTACCATTTACCTGTATGCATCCGCTGCAGTGACACACACACACACACACACATGCACAGATGTACTTACACAAACACACACAGATCTAACGGATCTACCAGTTATTATTAATTCATCAGTTCTGCAAGTGGAGCGGATAGCAAGACTGAGTATCTCTAGTCTTCACAGAGATTTATAGAGATATATCTGTATCTACCTTTTAGAGAATTGGTCAAAAGAAGACTGTAACGGAAGAGGAGTTTATTACAGGCTTTAGAAATCCAACTCCTTCAGGGATTTCTCATGGATTTTTTAAGATAATATAAAGAAATCACTTGGACTCGAATATGTTTTAAGGCAAGTTTATTTATATAGCACTTTTCAACACAAGGCAATTCAAAGTGCTTTACAAAAAATGAAAGACATTAAGAAAATGGCATTTAAAATCAGTCAGTAAAAAGAAAAGCTAATAAAATAAACATTAAAAGAAAACACTTTTTCAAGATATTTCATCACTTTTACTGACAGTTTAACCTCTATGGGTTTTTCACATCCTACAGTCACTTAGCTCATGACGACGGTCACTTGAATTTACTGCAAGAAGAAAAGAGGGTGCCTCATAACGCGGCATAACAATTTGCGTTAACACGTTATTATCTTTTGACTGACCTTATTTCAACACATCACCATTACATCATAAATTCCCTTTTCACAATATTCATTTAAAAAATATATATTTATACTTTATATTATTAGCATTACGGAATTCAATGGGCGAACCATTAGCGTTAGCTGTTAGCTCCCAATAACTAGCTCTCTTCCTGCTGATTTTAACACATCATTGTCTTTCACAATGTCCCATTTTTAGGGAAAATAATAAGTTTACCCCGATGTGTCGTATTTAAGCGTGTTCTAAAAACTATTACTGTTACATTTTCAGAAATACGGCTACTTGTGCGGTAAGATGGCAAGCTACCGTCGCTAACGAGCTAACAGTAACATTCCACTGCATGCTAGCTACAAGCAAAACTGATGGTGGAAAGTTTTGCTCTCTCCTAGGTCAGAAAAAACTATTGCAAGTAGGACAATTATGGATTTGTAGTTAAAAACTCAACACAGACTCAAATGAACTTATTCTGAATGCAGCTGTTATAAATAACCGTCTTGAAACCCGGTCATACCGAGAGTTACTTTGTCACAAAAGAGTGTCAAATGTTGCTGATTGTCCTCTTCTTGTTATCAATTAGGCGACAGATACAAATGAACCTCACTTGACCTCCATCGTGCGGCAAACTTATCTCGAATCTGAAGCAATTGATGTGAAATGTTTTCATGAAACATTCAGTTAGGCAAATCAGCTTATGAGACCCCAATTGAGTCCCGTTGCATAACGAGAGTTTCTTCACCTCTCTAAATTCCTGCAGCTGTTAGAGGGAGCTGGAGATGATTATGCAACACACACACACACACACACACACAAATTGCACGTGTGTACCAATGCAGACACACACACACACAGTCAATTTGCAGCACACACAAGGCTACGGGATTCCTCACGATCACACAGAAAGAAGAAACCAAAGCACACACACACACACACACACACACACACACACACACACACACACACACACACACACACACACACACACTGTAGAGTTATATTTGTATTTATTCATGTTAGCAAACTATGGATAAGCTTAAAATGGGAATAATTTGGGTAAAACTGTGAGCTGCATTTGGGGCCTGTTGACATGTGTTTTTGAGGACAAAGGAAGATGGGGGAAGGTGAGAGCATGTCCTGATTTGCATTCAACTTAGATCTAGCTGCAGTGGTTGTGATGTTAAGAGAGGTCCCTTGGGTTTCTATGGTGCTTATCAACAGTAGCAGTTAAGTGAATACTGTTCAAACAATACCTGTGTTTGTGTTTTATATTGATTTCTCTGTTTTATCCTTTCATAAATGTAAGGACTACAAATGGCTATAAACATTCTGGGCTGGTTGGAGTAAACAGGGTTTTATTGCTCTGTGGGGGAGGTGTAGGTATGCAGGCCTTGAGACCTTTTGTTGGAAAGTGAGCCTGTTTGGTTTCCTGCTGCGTTTCCTGCTGCGTTGCGTCTCCCAATGAGATGACCTGAAAAGATGACCAGCTGACCTAACACCAAACCCCTCCTTCTTACTCTGGTATATATCCGGTGGATCCCTGGCGTTCGGCCTCTTCTTCACATGCTGCCCTCGGGTGAAAGTAGCTCTGTAGTATGCGGACTAGAGCAGGAGTAAGCCGGCATTACTCCTTAAGCATTGCAATATAACTGTAATATATCATGTTGTATTGTAATGATTGTATTGCATTGTCATATTGCCATTAAAGTAGATTATTGTTAACGGTTACTTTGTAGATATGGATTCCTTCCTGTATTATAACCAGCTTCATAGGAACGCGCGGAGATTTGAAAAGCGGACCAGTTATCCCTCCAAATCTCCAACAACACACACACAGAACATCAGCCAGCGTTCGTGTGAGTTTTGGAGGATTTTGCAGTACAATTACCTCTTTTGAATAATTGAATCCTCAGAAGTTAAGTAGCGCTGGCCAGGGGTGTGCTTTGTTGTTCCTTGAAGAACAATTAGAGAGAGAGAGAGAGAGAGAGAGAGAGAGAGAGAGAGAGAGAGAGAGAGAGAGAGAGAGAGAGAGAGAGAGAGAGAGAGAGAGAGAGAGAGAGAGAGAGAGAGAGAGAGTCAGAGGGGGGTGGAGGGAGGATGAGTCATGGTGTCTTTGAGGGGGGCCAGCGGGACTTCAGACGCCTGTCAGAGTTAAAAAAGCTCTTTGTAGATAATGAAAAAATAAATAATGGAATAAAGAGATTCACTCATACTGTTTGCTCCACTGTTACATAACACGCACATGCAAGCACAAGATAACGCATACACCCTTGTGCATGCAGAGGAGCACTAATTATCACACACACACACACGAACACACGGTATGACTACATTGAGTCACAAAGAAAATATATGTGTGAGTAAAGAAACTAAATGTTCTCCTGTATTAATTCGTAGGATGCTTCTTTTTTTAAATTATGCCTGACAGGTTAAGCAGCCAGACTGGATGTATGAAATACGGATTAACAACAAAGTATTTTTAATTAAGAAACAGGGAAGAGTTAAAGGATCAAAGCTAGTCGAAACGAGGGGGTAAAGGATGCAGAACTTAGAAATAAACTACCATGAAAAGCTCATTACAATTAAATATCAGCAGCTTCTTATGGTGCTTTTCAGTGTCAAGTGTGTCCTATAAAGTCAAAGGAACGATGAAGGATTTGCTAGTTTCTTATTAGTTGCTATATTCACTCCGAACAGGTAAACGTTAGATGAGCTATGAACAAAAAAACCTAAGCACCCCATCATTCCAGTCTAAAGTAGGTTAATAATTAATATGTACTTAGGCATAACAACTTATTTTAATCTCTTACATAATAATAACTCGAGGCTAATAACGGTGTTCATTGTGCTGAAAAGAGACACTCGAGATCTCAGGGGCTTTTGTTATTGTGTCAGCGGTGCTGCAAACAGCTGCTTTACATTTGGGATGAAGGATGAAAAGCACAAGGGACATTATCAGCTCTTTTTGTCATTTTTCACTTTTTATCTTCCTCCCATCTCACCTGCTCTCCCCTGTCATTCCCCTTCATCAACTCTCAGTCCTCTACCATCTTTCATTTCAGTTTTTTTGACATATCATTCACATCGGTTACAAGGACTTGACAGTAATCTACTGAGTGACCTACTTCATTTTTCCCTGGACATTAAAGGTCCCAAGTCATGGCCATTTCTACTGATCATAATTCCATTGTTGAGGTCTACTAGAATAGATTTAAATTGTGCACTTTTCCAAACTCACATTGGTTTCTCATACAGCATCTCTGTAGTATGTGTATTCACCAGGTATTCACTCTCTGTCCTAAACGGCTTGTTGGAGCTCCTGCCCCCCCCCCTCCCTGTGAGCCCAGTGTGCTCCGATTGGTCGGGACGTTGCGAGGCTCGTTGCTGCGAGGAACGGACAGGTTTCCGGGTCGGCGATACAGCGAGAACAAGCTAAACTCATTCTGAGCACACACACTCACAGTCGAAGTCAAAACAATAAGTGTGGCTTGATATTGAGAAAGAAAAAGGTTTATAACGCTGTGAGAATGGGTCTGCGGAGAGCATTTCTCCACCATCCCAACTTGTCTATTACCAGCGTTCAAGGAGCTCTATGCAAGTCAATGGGACTCCCTTAGTTAGCCAAGGGGTCCTGGTGTGTGAGGTGCTCCACGGATTGGTCCATTTGGTCATTTGTTGTTGATCTGGGTGTTCACACGTCACAGAACCCAGGAAGTAAACGAGGCGTTCTGGGGCAGCACAGACAGGTCTTCTCTGTGTTAGAGTTTTACTCGCTACAGGGTGTTGAAAAGTGCTATATAAATAAACTTGCCTTGCCTTGCCTTGCCTTGCCTTACTTTGAGGGTTTGTGACTCTGCAGACCGTTTACATGCACACAAACCTTCAGAACACACAAGGGGACGGGTAATAACCAGAAAAGCATGACATGGGACCTTTAATAATTTTGCTTTAAGTTGCACTCACATGTAAAATGGGATAAAAGGTAGTTATACCTGCGTTATATAACTGTGTTTTCCCTAAGCTAAGCGGATAATTTAGCATATGTCTATAGAGAGGCGAAGTCCCGCCCATCTGCTTCCGACCCATGGGACCTTATTTCGGAAAAAGTATGTATTGAATTCAATGGAGAGAGAAAACGTATCTTTTGATCCCGTTTGATGTTTGTCAATCTTAAAAAATCGTTTCCATGTCAAAAAAGTCACAGTTTGTCGTAAAACTGTTGAAATATAAGACTATGAAAAATACGCAACTAGAAAGACTACAAATCCCAGAGTCCCGGTCCCGCATGCTGGCTCTCACGGAACCGACTAACTCCCCTTGTGTGTATGCACAGCTCTCAACGTGCCCCCACTTGGAGGGATTTTCACCTCTTTTAATACTTTCCGCCTCATTCTGAAAGAAAGAAGTGAAATGTTTCAACGTGACGGCCGTCTTGGTGTTGGTGCGAGACGGGAGATGTAGTTCATTGAGCGGTTTCACACAAAAAAGTGTTACTTCACAGTTTTACGACACATTTTTATTTTTTTGACTTGCAAAATTATCTTTTAAATTGACAAACATCATATGTGTAATTCGTGGCACAATTCAAACGGGATCGAAAGATAATCTTTCTCTCTCCATTGACTTCAATACATACTTTTTCCTAAATAAGGCCCAGGGAGGGACTTCGCCTCTCTATTGGTTTTGTCTCTTCGCTGTTATTATCCTAGCTCCTTCATCTGAAATTAGCACACGGTTCAACACGTGGCCAACACCAAATGATTTAGTGGTAAACGTAGTAAAACATTTGGCAGCTAAAGAGCAAGATATTTCCCTGGTAGCAACCAAAACAGAGCAGATCTAGAGTACACATCTAACTATCATTGCCAATACAAATAAGACTCCAAATAAATGCTATAGTTGCTGAATGTCTGCTGGAAGTCTAAAAAGAAAACATTTTGTTAACATGTTCTTATATCAACTTTATAATCCCACTATATATGTATGTAGTGTTTGAATTGTTGTTGTGCTCATTCAAGCAAAGCAGGTTCAAGTACTTCATATAAATTAATAATATAAATATCTTACTGATACTCTTTTCTGAAGGACCTAGTTAATGAATAATATGCTCCTTACATCGTCACACTATGGGTCATCAGGGGTTTTTCTAGAAAAATATAGTATGAGGGCGCTAACGTCACTTCCTGCCAAAATGATGCATTAGTGCGAAGCGGAAAATAATAGTTTCTTCTTGTCTGAATATATATTGCACCTCAACAACAAATACATCCAGATTCACGTTTTATTTACTTCCTCCACAGAAAAAAGGACAGAAAAATAAATAATTCAGAAATCACAGTTTCACTGTAAGCCTGCTGCCTGCCACTCGACTACCAGCAGACCGACCTATTTATTCAGAGCTCCGTAAAAACAAAGCTGTCTCTGCCGTCTGACGGTCTATTCGACACCATTTTCATATGTTTGGAGTAATTATACAATGTTGACCAACAGAAATATTGTTTTCTGGCATCACTTTAAAATGTTACGGGGGGAAATCGGCATTTTGGTATGAAGGCGCACGCCAAAAGTAAGAGGGTGCACCTTGGTCTTTTTAACAATGCAACTGTAAGCGTCTTATTTAATAGTTTCTATAGCAGGGGTGTCAAACTCAAGGCCCGGGGGCCAAATCCGGCCCGCGACTACATTTTATGTGGCCCCACAACTAGGGCTGCTCGATTATGGCAAAAATCATAATCTCGATTATTTGGGTCAATAATTGATATCACGATTATTAAAAACGATTATCCATTTACTTTGAAAACATCCATTTATTGAAAACATATAATTCAACTGAAAAACCAATAAAACAAATAATTTAAAATATATATATTTTATTTCGATTATGTTGTTTTCATAAGTGTTCGTAATTGCGATTAAAATATGATTAATTGAGCAGCCCTACCCACAAGAGCCTGCAAATAATATAATATGTTTGTTTTACAGAAGCACGATTCGACTTTTTTCTCAGATTTGACTTTTTTTTCAAAATGTCACTTTCTTTTCAAATCGTTTTGTGACATTCTCACTGAAGAGACTTGCAATTAGTTGCCCTAGACTTCTGCTTTCAGACCGAGTTAATTATTAACCTATCCGATAATAATCCAATGCAGAGGCAATGATGTAATATAATACATTATTTTATATATATTAAATATTTATATATGTATTTTTATATAGTCTTAAAGTTACAACCGGCCCTTTGAGCTCAACCATAATGCGAATGTGGCCGTGATGAAATGTAGTTTGACACCCCTGTTCCAGTGTATTAAATCAGTGTGTCATTATAAGACTTCACTATCTCTCAATACACCTTCAGAATATTAGCTGTGTAAGCCTTAAATCCTTTTCTTCCTTATCTCCTCCCTCCATTCATTTACTACCTTCCTTTAATTCACCTTCCCCGACCATCTCCCCACTGGGGGACATATCTGACCATGGCGCCTTTTCACTTCCCCGACCATCTCCCCACTGGGGGGGAGATGGTCGGGGAAGTGAAAAGGCGCCATCCGTGCTGCATGTTTATTACCAGTGTGGCGCTCCACTGCGTTACGTATAGTGCTGAGCAGACACAGTCAAAGTTCAATGCTTCCAATGTGTGGGCTGAAGGCAGAAAGAAAATAATGGTGTTTTCTCGGGATAAGCCCTCGTTTACCCTGCAAATAGAGAGTGTGTGAGAGAAGGAGAAGGGGCGGGGGGAGGGTGGGGGATGACAGAGAGACTTTCTCATTGGAATCAGTGTACTGAAATGACTCCATTTAACACACACAGGCGAGAGCGAGGACAGCAGGGGAGAAGTGTGGGCTAGCAACAACTCTTACTAGTCATTTCATCACTCACTCAGTTGTCATTGCGAAGTTAAATATTAAAGCATTTGTGCAACTAAAGACAACCGACAAGGATATTTTATTACATTACTGCGTGTTAAATGTAGTCATCCAGGAAATAAACGTTTACTTTTCATGCTAATTTGCATGTTTATGTGCTATAATAAGGTAGAGGATTTAATAAATGAAAGGTGGATGAGTGTGCTCCACACGTTGCTTTCATTGCTTCGACACAACAGATGGTGTGCCTCACACTCACTGAGGGGAAATAAGAGATAAGACGAGGTACAGGAAGACGAAGGTAAGTGAGAAAAGAAGGATGGAGGCAGAGAAGAAGAGGCATATGACCAGAAAAGTAACGGAGAAAAACTGTGATAAAAAGAGATGGAGAGATAAATATAAAAAATGGGAAGAAGGAAGGCAACGCTCAGCTAAGCAGCATCTGCTCGTCCTCTTTGGATGTTGTTGGCGTGATTTAGAAGGACTGCAGCACGATATACTCCGCAACACCTTAAAGTAATGTGTGCGTGTGTTTATTTCAGGCACACTGAGAGGTATACTAATGAAGAAGGCCCATATGTTACACACATGCCACCCTCTGAAAGCCCTATCATGCAATGGGTATAGTTACATGTTCCAGGTTAAGGTTATATCTACCTCTTTCAGCAGCAGCAGCAGCACACTCAGTTTAATTATGATCATTTCCATTAGCTTGATAAAATCACACGCTGTAAGGCTGGCGGAGAAATTGAAATACATCTGGCGCAGCTCCTCAATATTTGAAGGAAATCTTTATTTGCTGTTGTTTCATGCAGCCCATAGCCTAAAACAACAGACATATTTTCCTTTAAATAATATGGAACGATAGTGGAGTTATTTTAAAGGTGCAATCAATGCAGAGTCAATCGTGTTATTTAAAGTATTAGTTTGGTATTTTGACATGGGTTAGTATCTGAGAAGACAACAAACGTTACTGCACTACATAATTAACTAAATCTTAAAGCTAATTATAATTGAGTATAAAAACTGTTCTGTCTGTTGGAACAATAAATACTTCAGCACATTACTCTCTTTATACATTATATAATGTCATTTTTTACACTTGTTGATTGTGTTACCTTTAAACAGAGCCAGCTATGCTAAGCCAGCTATGCTAAGCTAATCAGGAATATGCAGATAGTATTTGGATGATCTAAATCAATCCAAATCCGATTTATTTTGAATTTTTATTAATTAATGCTTTAATTAGTTGAAAAAATGAGACACTCAGAGAAGTAGCTTGTTTATTAAACCAGAATAGCTGGTCCACCTTCATTCCTGTAGCTAAGCTAACTAGCGGCTACCTGTAGCTTCTTCATATTTAGC
This sequence comes from Gymnodraco acuticeps, assembly GCF_902827175.1. Taxonomy (NCBI): domain Eukaryota; kingdom Metazoa; phylum Chordata; class Actinopteri; order Perciformes; family Bathydraconidae; genus Gymnodraco; species Gymnodraco acuticeps. The sequence goes on from NW_022990531.1 coordinate 132,594, forward strand.
GTACAGTCATGAAAGTGGCAGAAACAGTGAATGAGCTCAAATAGAATAGCTAAATCATTCAGATGTGCAACAGTTAAAGTGTTCGTAGTCGTGAAATAATACTGGTTGCATGCGATGAGTAAAGAAGACACATGTATGATTTGTAGCTTCTGCTCTAATAATTGAACGTGCACATTGGCCAACATGTAGTCCAGTCACCCAAACAGCTGGTGCAGTACTTTAGCAACACGTCCTCTCTGTAGGGAAGCATGGTATATTTACTGGGGCCTATCGTGGGAAATTAATATTATTAGGTATCAGTATTTCCTATGCGATTTTGAGAGACCATGGTGAGTGGACATTGGACCCCCCGGGGGGCTCTGAGGTAATGATCCCCTGGGAGAACATTTGATACATTAGTGCACTTTGAGAGCACAATTAAGACGTTAGGGACTTTGTACTCTATTAAACAATTTCTAGTTAACAATGTGTTGCTTTAAAACCTATTTTAATACAAACACATTGTTAGTATACATCTACAAATGTTTCATCTGCAGACTAAGCAGCGGGTCGCTTCAGGTTCTGCTTCAGTATTAAGTATTAAATTATCTCCTTGGACTGATTATGTCAAATCATTTCATTTGAATCATTCGGAAAAATGCTTAAATATGCAAAGCTAGGTAAGGGATGAATGTTGCTCATAGCCCAGAAGTGTTTTGATGTACTTTACTACCTTTTTACAGTTTTAGAATTAGACAACAGTGATATCATGTGTTTCCATTTCAGCCTTTCTTCCTCTTTTTACATGAACACCAGGTTATGATCTGCTTCTTTTTTTAAATGCAACATAATTAGTCTTATCCGTATCGGCTGTGAGCAGCAGGTAACGTTATCGGTTGAAGAAAATCCAAATGATATCTCCTTAATTAAAAGACATTGTTGTATAAGTTGTCTTCTCCTTCCTGGCCTCCTCTAACCTCTTCTTGTTTTCTCCCTCTCCTCTCCTTTCCTCACATACTTACATGAAATGATGTGACATATACGCCACTTGGCTGTTCATCCAGTGTGCCCTACAGTTCCATAAGTGCACTCATCTTAGCCTGCGTGGCTAACAGGACTCAAACTCCCTGCTAGTTTTGTGTACAATGCATTAAACAACGCAGGAGTCTCCATCTCCCTCCATCTATTCCCCTCTCCTCTTTCCAACCATCTCGCTCTGTGTGTGTGTGTGTGTGTGTGTGTGTGTGTGTGTGTGTGTGTGTGTGTGTGTGTGTGTGTGTGTGGTGTGTGTGTGTGTGTGTGACAGTAGTCATGTCAGAGTAAGGCTGGCTGAAGCCCTTGCAGCAGTCTGCCTCTTTGATGTTGAGCCCTGCTGAATTAGGCCATCACCCAGTGGTGCTCTGCTGCCTGCCTGCACACACACAGCCTCACACACACAGTGCACTTGCAAACAAAAACAAATGCATGCTGCAAATCACACAGAAGTCGTGAGCGCACACATGCAGGTCTCAAAACTCTGCACTAAAACACGTCTGAACACTCCCCCCCTCACACAGTCTCCCTCTCACGCTCATTGAGAGTCACATTCATCTACCCTAAGTCCTCATTTCCTTCTCCACTTCTCTTTAATAAACATACATTTGAATTCTTATGAGTGTTTCTCCTCCGAGGCCTCCATACTATAGTACATCAAAGAATGCACACACACTCATGAACACTCATACACACCAGCACGGGGAAAATGTAGGACATTCAGAGAGAATTTATTCACGAATACAGAATACAGGGGAAATGTATTCGCTTTCAATCTGCTCCCTCCGTAAGAGATTATCATTCCCTAATTTTAATTACGAATACTGTAGGAGTTTAACCAATTCATTAAAAACACTCCTACAGTGACAGTTATGTAAAAAGGCATTTCTATGTGTGATTTTTAAAGTAAGAAACATTTTTAGTGTCAGCTGATGGGCACACCAGGTTCACTCTGAACTCTTCTACTCTCCTGCATCTTTAATGCAGAAATGCCCTTTTCAATTGTCATGTTCACAAAACTTTTTGCAGAAGTTATTGGCCCTGGATAAAAATACATGAAATGGGAAATAGTTTGAGACATTCAGCAGTTTCTATCTTGTTTCAATCCTAACAGATAACGTGGACCTTTTGTTGCACATTCCTGATCCCATACCGTGTCTCAATGACTGACGTGTGGGATGTGGCAGTCGCTCAGTCTGTAGGGACTTGGCTAGGGAACTGAAGGGTCATCGGTTCAAATCCAGATTAGACCAAATATACGGAGCATGGACTGGTAGCTGGAGAGGTGCCAGTTCAACTCCTGGTCAAATGTCCTTTAGCAACAACTGCTCGGACAACCTTGTCAATTATAAATGAATATAATAGAATCCTTTATTGTCATTATACAGGTACAATGAGATGAGTACCAACACACATTCATACTTCAATATTCAGATAAAGTTAAAAGTGCATGAATATCGGTTTAAGTAAAATAAATATGATTGAATGTGTGAAAATGCATGTGTTTGTGCATATCTGTATTTGAACTATTCGGTAAAGCTATGCATGTACGATAACAGATTGTAAAACTGAATTTCCCCGTGGAGATTAATAAAGGGTCATCTTATTTAGCACTATATTGTCAAAACACGCTTATCTCTGTCTCTCTCTCTGGTGGCTAGGAACAGCCCTGTGGTCAAACTGGAGACCGGCCAAGGACCTTTCCATCAATTACTTGATTTTTCTTTCCTTCTTTTTTCCCTGTCTATCTCTCCCTTCACTGTCTTTCTGCTCTTTACTCCATCTCTCTTTCTCTGCCTTGCTCTCTCTGTTCGTCTCATTATTTCCACTGTTGTTGGCTGGCTAGAAGAACTCTTGAGAGCATTAATATAGGTCACCTAAAGAGTAAAAGCCCTTCTTTTAAATGTTGATATTTATCCCTCAAAAGAAGACAAACTATTCTTTCATGTGTTTATTTACTTGAGGCACCTTTACATTTCTATTTTTAAAGTGTTGGTGGATGAGAAAGTGAAGATAGCAGGTGGTACTGGCGGTTCACATTAGACAATAACAAGCCACATTTCACACGGCAACACAAACGTAAAATTACACACACACAGTCCCTGCCCTCCACGCCGCACACAGCGTGTCATCGCCGCATATCAATTACACGGAGAAGTGAAGATCTATTTCTAATTCAATCAGTCAGCGCTGGTGTCACATCGCTCGCTCTGCGTTTCCCCGCCGCCTCGTTCCCACTGCTCAGCCTTCGTGTGTGTGTATGTATGTGTGGCTGCATTCCAAATGACATACTTTTTAATTTGAATTTTTAGCAAGTACATTACATTATTATGACATCTCATTTCATTTAGCGGATGCTTTTATCCAAAGCTACTTACATTAAGTGCAATCAACCATGAAGATACAGGATTAAAATAGCAGGGATCCTGTAAGTCCATTAGCTTCCAATAAGCCACACCGATTTTAGTGCTACTTCAATGGGTCAAACCTTTTTTAAGAGGCCCTATTATTAATGTTGGGGTGATCACTTTCCTGTAGTGTTGTTTAGGTTTGTGTGCATGTATCTTCTAGGCTAAAATCCCAAAGCTCCCTCCATACACATGGGATCACATGATCTATAGCAAAATTGCTAGAATGCAGGTTATTAACAGATGATCAAATCCTGAGCCATAGTGCACCAAAGCATCCAAATATTAGGCAAGGCAAGGCAAGTTTATTTATTTCGCACCTTTCAACACAAGGCAATTCAAAGTGCTTTACAAAAAACGAAAGACATTAAGAAAATGGCATTTAAAATCAGTCATTAAAAAGAAAAGATAATAAAATAAACATTAAAAGAAAAAATACATGGATAAATGTTACAGTGCAGTTTATGTAGTATGTCGACTTTCCGTGTGTGAATTCTAGCGGTTGGCATTTAAAACGTCTCTGTCCTGGGAAATTTGCACATCTGAAGGCTTTATGAATATATTTATTAATTTAAGCAGAAACATTATGTAACGAGGTATGCGCAAATGGTTCTGCAGCCTCAGCTTATCATTGCACCCATTCTGCAGAAAGAGAAACGTATGTCTCTCTGGATACATTTAGTTTTAAGGACTCCTTAAAGCCTTCAGACTTTAAATTGTGAAATATTGTTTCCCCGTCTTGACAATTTTCTCAGTCTCTCACATTTCCTCTGGCTGAGATTTACGGAAATGGATATTTTATGTGAACAACAATTAAAATGTTTAATGTTCTGTCTCTTTCTCAGATCATAACCACTTGAACAACGCAGCCTTGTCTCCCCTGGGTCCCGCCATGGCCTTGTCTCACCCTCACAACAACCTGGGCATCGGCTTCAACAAGTACACCTCGCTCAAGGCCGTGGGTGAGTAGGATTACACACACACACACACACACACACACACACACACACACACACACACACACACACACACACACACACACACACACACACACACACACACACACACACACATACACATACCATGGCATGTATACATCACTTCAGGGGACATTACATTGACTTACATGCATTTCCTGGAGACTACTCCTAACCTTAACCATAACCAACACATGCCTAACCCTAACCCTTAACCTTACCCTAACCCTAACCAAGTAAAATTAATGATTACCCTTATGGGGACCTCCATTATTTATGTCCCCATAAGGGAGGCGAGTCCCCACACGTGACTGTGTAAACAGATTTACTGTAGGTCCCCACAAGTACAGTAATGCTAGGCCACACACACACACATGCACACACACACACACACACACACACACACACACACACACACACACACACACACACACACACACACATACTCAAACCGACTACACACAACCACATGTACACAGTTGAATAGTTATAGGTGTTTTGACCTATTGTGAAGATAACACGTTGAATACAGAGCACAGGTTTAATGTACGTTTAATGTAAGTCGGGCCAAATACTGTACATCATAAACAAACCTGAGTCAGGAGTAGTACACATGTGTCCCCATACTAATGTTCACACTGAGTGAGAAAGTGGTGAAGGGAGAGCTGCACCAATTAGGATAATGATCTTTTTTCTGACTCCCACCGCCCATGTTGACTCATTAATCTGGTTTGAGTGCTGATTTAAGACTTCCTCAATATTGTATTAGAGCCATGAGACAGCCATGGTGTAAATATTGTGATTGTTGCTACATTCATGCAGGGTGAGAATAATCAGGAAAATTAGTTCTCGAGCGAGAAAATAAACATGAACAACGCTTCAACACAAATTCAGGAAATCGGGGAGATTTGTTTTGCACGACTTGTCAAGTAGATTCAATATTATGCAGACACATGTTGGATGACGTGGTTATAGTGTCTGATTTACATCAAATGACTTGCCTTTTCCCAATAAATCATGATATATAGCCTATTTGTATATCCTTATCAACATATTAATAATGCTGTTAATACAAATTTGAAAATAAATAACTGTGCTTTCAGTTCATTCTCTTAGTATGTGTAAATAAATCACCATGTTGACAAAATTGTGTATATACTTTTATATTTGAAGTGTTTTTGCACAGACAAGATGACTACATTTCTGAACAATTCCCTGGTAAAATCTTCAGGGTACGGCGCAAAGAAACATCTGTTTGCTTTGTGCACTCTCTTGTTGACTGCATCCCGTCTGTTTCCTTCTGACTGTTGATTACCAAAATTGAGGATAATGGAATCGGGGCCAAACATTTCTTTTGAAACTATAAGCAAGTGCCCCAAAAAAACGGATTCTGTCTGTCTGTCTGTCTGTCGGTCGATTTTCTTTGCTCTATTTGAGTACCATGAACATGGAATAGGTGAGGCTCAATAGGTGAGGCTTGACCAATCAGATCGACTCAATGTTTTCATTATCTGGTATTTACTGGACTTTGAACAGAAGAAAAGTCAGTTGAAGGCCGTCAAATTTCAATCTCTCCGGTCATAATGTACTGTGAAAATAATTGGAGTGTGTTAAAAATAGGCAGAATAGATGAGTCAGCACTCTCTTATTGGTGAAACTAACAACAAGATCATCCCCTTCATGTTAACCGGCAACAACGGAAACGCTGATTCAACTATTTACATCCTCAGTCAGGGACACCCATGTGCATTGTTCCATGCTGTTAGCTTCTAACTGAGTAAATAATCTGTTTTATAATCCTTTATGACGTTGGGGAATTCCTGTATTGAACAAAGGCAGCGTTGGGATCATTGTTAAAACTCTGCTGTCCGCTGTCTGTCACCGGCCTGAAGCTCAGCCCCTAAAAAGCCGACACTTATTGACAGCCTGCCTTTCAGTTTATAGTAATCCAATGTGGAAAAAAGGTGCAAGGTTGGCATGAATTCACTGCTGGTGATGACACAACACACTCGGAAGTGCAATAGAAAATAATGTATAGATTCCAAATTGCAGAGTGGTAATTCAAAATGGTTTAAATGTTAAAAAAAACACACAATACTTAGCATGTGTGGGCGATGATTGACAGTAACCTGGACATTAGTTTGAAGCGACAGGTCCAGCCCTCTAGCTCGCCCTTGGGCCTTTCTCTCACTATACACACACACACACACACACACACACACACACACACACACACACACACACACACACACACACACACACACACACACACACACGCACACACACACACACACACACACACACACACACACACACACACACACACACACACACACACACACACACACACACACACACACACACACACACACGTACACACACACACACATGCACACACCCACACACACACCACACAGAAACACACTCACACACACACAAAAACACACTCACACACACACATAAACACACTCAACATCATAAACATGTCCTTGCTACCCTACAATCACACAAACCTCTTCCTACTGCAAAGGGGCACATAAGGGTCACAAGCGTAAGCATATACACACACACACACCATCTATCATCTGATCAGTGCAGACAGATAAGGACGTGGTGACGGTGATGATCAGCGACAGGTTGACATGTACTGTTCATTGACACAATATGCAGATAGAGGCAGGATTGCAGACGTAGAAGTCGGCGAGAGAACTAAAGAGCGTGAGTCATCTGAAGTTTCATCTAAAAGACAAAGCTGTAGAAGTTGGTCGAGCTCTCCGTTCCCACAAGGCATTATTTTATGTAGTTTGTTATCATAGCGCTGCCTAATGTACTAAGATTCTTTGAAACAAGGGGTGCTGGATATCTGCCAGTGCTAGATGAAGGTAGGGTTCTGATTTCTTGACAGTTTTGTTTGCCCTATTCTCATTGAATGTGATAACTCAAGAACGCTTTGAGATAGGTCTTTACATTTGGAACAAACGTCCATTTGAACTCATCCAGAAGGAACCATTGGGCCCTCGTATAGCTTACTTAGTAGCAGCAGGAAAGAGTAATCCGATCTCATTGAGAAACGGAGGCAGATTGCAGCAGCAAACCCCCCCCCCCCCCCCCCCCCACCGCTGAGAAGTCAGACACATTTCACTGAAAACTACCTCGAAATATGAAATCGCTCTCACGTCTCACTGCATCTTTCTCTGTATGATGACACGCAGACGGTGAACTGCTCCTCTCTGTTTGGTATTTACTAGTTTTGTCTCTCTAACACACACACACACACACACCACACACACACACACACACACACACACACACACACACACACACACACACACACACACACACACACACACACACACACACACACACACACAGAAATATGCAAATCTCTGATTGTATAATTTTATTGTAGTACATTTCTGATGTGTCATGGTACAGTATTTCTGCCATCAGGGACTCTGATCTTCTGGCACTTATTGATGCACCACCAGCTTACACAGCACACACACATCCAGTGTTTCCACGCATTAGTCAACATGGATACTCTGTGACACACCTACTTTCATATGCGACATAGAAGTTGGTTCACTATTAGATTCTAAATAATGACAATAGCAGGTAAACCAAACCAAAAACTTGGGCATGATGTAGTCTGAGTGGAGACATGGCAGACAGTGTGTTGCGCTAAAGTAAGCGATGCTACACCTTCTGCATAACTTTGTGTTCATAAAATTAAGTTATATTATTATATAGCATTCAGAGTTTTGATTCTTACAGTTTCATTTGATTTACGAAGCATTTTTATTTACATTTTAGTTTGTTGAAGAACCTTTTTGTGTACGATTATTTGTACTTCCTGTATCCTCTTGTGCTCTCACTAGGATGGAAACGTATAGTCATGTTGACAATGTGAGGTGGCTTAAAAAAAAGTTGCCCAGAGTTTTGCCTCTTCTGGCTCTTGGTTGTTTCGGCATGCTGTATACACTCTTAAGTGAAGAGCACAGACAATGCTTAGGGGTCAAATAAGCACTTCAAAATTGAGTCATAATATTATAATAGCGTTTTAGATCAATAATCATCAGTAATGAGAATCAAATCAAACTTTATTTGTATAGCCTAATATCACAAAACACGTTTGTCTCAGTGGGCTTTACAGATTAAAAACAAACAACAACATTGTATATGATGGAGTTACAGCAAAATGAGAAGACAAGATAATGTGTGGAATAATGACACAACACAAATAATTGAATATACAATCACTTTCCTGTAAGGCAGTTTTTAAAACCAGGAACAGACCAACGGCAGTAGACTGGGTGAATTTCTGATGGTACATGAGATATCTTGGTTTCTCCCAATAAATCATGATTGTTTGGTTAAAATATCAGCCTAATTGTAATACTGTTAATACAAATGAACTAAGGCTTAGTAACCATGCTCTGGCCCTCATCACATCTCCACCGCTCCATTTCAGTGCCTCCAACAGCGCCCTACCTACACTTACTTAGTGTGCAGTTTGTTCTTTACTACGACCCCTTCCTGCGTCCTCTTCTGCTCTCACAAGGATGGAAACGTTACTATACACACAGTCCTTTCATTTCTTCACACATGCTTATCAGTTCTCTCGCTGGGTAGTAGACCAGGCGCCGGGTCCAGAGATCCTGGCTGTGAGGACAAAGTCACGGCTAGGACACTCCACAGTTTGGAGGTGAAAGCTGAACCTTTGCCAAACGGCAGGTGTCCGGACCAAGCTGCTTAAAATCTTTATAAACACATTGGGATTTAATGCAGCTGTTACTACATCAAGTTTTCTTTTTAATATTGCGTGCGTAGCAAAACACAAAAGGTCATAGGAGGGAGGAAAAGGAAACAGTATGCAGAAAACAGTGATAATATGATAGAGAGGAAGAAGAGTATGAGAGGTCAGAGAGGTTGGGCTGTCAGAGGGGAAGCAGAGCCAGGTGAGCAGCAGGACTCCAGAACATATATCTGTCTTAATTAAAGCAGGACAGGTGGACAACAACACGGAGGCGGGGTGTTCTCCAAGAGGGGGGGGAAGAGGGTGTTTACACAGCAAAAATCACAGTGTACATTGTACTCTATAAGAGTACATTTAACACCAGTCTCGGGGTGTATATAGGTCCAAGAGTTTGTCAAAAGAGTAAAATATAAACTCCAAATAAAGAGTTAGATTCGAACACTTTGGGAGTCAAAATATACACTATAACTTTCTTGACACTGTTTGAGTGCTTTCCAACACGTGCAGTGTATACCTAGAACCCTCAGAGAGTTCAAATGTATTAGTCAGTCTTTTAGTGTCACTGTGCAGAGCTGATTATTCAACACTTTGAGAGAGAAAATGTTCTCCATGGTCATTTTTCACACTGTTTCTGACTCAGTACAAGAGTTAATTACTCGATATTTCTGCAGTGCAGTTGCTGCTTTTTTAACGTGTGCTTCAGATACGTTTTGGGATTTCTTTTGTATTACTACATGATCTGTAGTGATCTAAAATTCCCTAAAAGATGGCTTTGAAGTCGGAGGAACTCCTCTGGTTCAAAGTCTTTTTTTATTTTACAAGCAGCAATCTGTGGACTACCTGAGGTGACTAATCATGAAATCTAAAACATTTTCCTCACCAGATATTTTTAGATGGAATAGAGAAGTACTATATCTGTCTGGATATCATCCACATGTGCAGTAAGTGGTGCAAATGACATAGAATATTTCTATTTTAGGTAATGGCGCAGCTATAGCAACGGCTTCTGGGCTTTAAGGGAGGTTGTGGCTCAGTGGCTCAGTGGTTAGTGCGCTGATCTTAGGATCACGGGGGCACTGGTTAGAATCCCGGTGCAGTCAACATTCCGCTGTGTCCTTGGACAAGACACTTCTCCCCAAATTGCTCCTGTGGGGATTGCCCACAGTATTGACTGTATGTAAGTCGCTTTGGATAAAAGCGTCTAACAAGTGACATGTAATGTTAAATATTTCGCTCAGGGCAAGACATGCTTTAGCTGCAATGAGGCCGTTACAGGACACCATTGCTGTCGTGAAAAATGTGGAAAAGGAGGAACATAAAAGAGTAAAAACGGATTAAGGTGCAGGACAACAACTGTATTCAAAGTGGCCATCATGTTTTCCACAATTAGATCAGAATTAGAAACAATCCCCTTGAAACAAATTGCCTGTGGAATTAACCATGTGTTGCAAAATTGCCCCTAAAGTTCTGAGATACACATACAGAAAATATAAAACAGATAAAGATCAATTGAAACAGTGAAGTGTGCTTAGTGAAGTACTTATACTTATATGATTCTGTTTTCTTCAAGTTTGTATCTTGTTGGTCGAACGCACTTATTGTAAGTCGCTTTGGATAAAAGCGTCAGCTAAATGCAATGTAATGTAAATGTAATTTGTGTTAAGCAGAGTGTAACGGCAAATTCTGATATAACGTAAAGGGCCTCTTTTATGCTCCTTTTTAGGTTCATATTGGTCCAAGCTTTAATGTTCAAAAAGCTCTTTATTTCTTTCATACTGCCTGTGCTGCAGCACCTCTTTTCACCCTCCGTCTGAAACCAGAGCCCAGTCTGCTCTGATTGGTTAGCTGGCCAGCTCCGTTGTGGTTGGTCAGATTAGAGATGTCCCGCCCCTTAGCCTATCACGTACAATGTGTTGGAGCGCTAGCCAATTGAAGTCTGAGTGTTACAGAGTGATGTCACTATCGGCGCGTTCACACCGCAGTACTTTTCCCACAAAGGTTCATCTGAACTTAGTTCATGAGAACTCTTTAGTTCTCATGAACTAAGTACAGATCGAGTTCACACCGGAATAAGTTACTGGGGGAGGATTAGGCAAATGAAGCCGCTGACGTCACTTCTTCTTCTTCTGCTTTGGGTTTACTGGCAGGCCGCAAACCACTTCACGGCGTATACTGCCGCCCAAAGTCCCCGGCCGGAAGTCCCCGGAGTTAGGGACTGGCTTCAGTAGAAGCTGCTGGGACTCCCAGCAGCTTCTACTGAAGCCTTCCGAGTAAACGGCCAGAACGCCGACACCTCCTCATCTCCACCGCTCCCATGTTTTATTTTGTGTTGCCATAAGTTAGTCTCTCTGCGTTTCTTCGCTGGGCTAATGCTAATGCTAATAATGCTAATGCGAGGATAATAAAATGGCGGCTTCACAAAACTTTTCTGGAGTTTTACGGGGCGTGGTTTGCAATCCGCCCAGCCAATCAGAAATAGGAACCTTTTTCTCCCACGAAGGTACCTGCTCCCTAGCAGGGACGGAAAAGGGGGTAAAAAGGTTCTCATGAACACTCTTTTTGGTGTGAACTATATCGGAACTAAAGTGGGAAATGTACTGCGGTGTGAAAGCGCCTTATGTTACAGAAGTAAACAAAGGAGTCCAATGGAGGCGTTTCAGGCAGGGGGGGAGTGTGTGGGAGACAAACTTTGGGATGTTAGCCTTTGCAGATCATTTACATGCACCTATAACACACTACAGGAGAGGAAAAAAACCCAAAAGCATAATAGGGCCTCTTTAATCTGCATCATACTGAGAAGGTTCTCGGCTTAAACATAATTAAACGGCAATCAAAATATACTTAATTCAACACAGCATGTTGTCAAACTCTGAAATCCTTTGTTGGGCTCAACTTCTGCAGTTATAATGCGTTGGCCCAGATTCGGACCGCGGGCCTCGCTTTAGGCAGCTGGGGAGAGCGCAGGAGCTGATGAAGAGTACAAATTAATTAAATAAGGATGGAAACATTGGAAAACAAGAGGGCGAGAGAGGAAGAATGAGCAGATGGAGAGCATGTGAAATGGAGAGGAAGGCACACAATACTGTCGCAGAGGAGCCGGCTGTCAGGTGCTGGCAACATGTGTGGAAACACTCCAATGGACAGAAACAGCAGTTGTTGTGGGAAGGGAGAGTGTGTTTAATTCATAGTTTCTTAGTCCTCACAGATTCTCCTGCCCCTGTCCAGAGATTGAAACCAATGTTCTCTCAAATGATGCTGCTGTAGCTCAAGCTGCAGTTTATCACACCAACTGGAGAGACAAAGTGTCCACAAATCAATAAATGGTACAACAACAGAAAAGGAACTGCTGTCGTCAAATGTCTTGGCGTCATCGTGGCGAACAAGGAGCCGGTGAAAAGCATGAGAGGCACTTAACTGTGGAGACGCGAACGCACAAAGAGGCTTATTCCCGTTTTAATGAGGGAGGAATGTATGTAAATGATTTATGCAAATGTATTGCACAATGCCCGGCGCACATACAGTGGCACAAGCCTCGCGTGTGAATACAGGAACACAGACCAAAATACACTCTAATCCTCAGCACCCTCTTCTGCTCAATTCAAATGAAAGCAAAGCAGTTTATTCACTGCGGGGACACTTTATTGCTTTATAAAGAAAACATGTGCCTCCTTAATCTCTGTTGTTTGAACAATTAGTGATTCATTTAATTGTCCGTCCCTCTATTCCCTCTCCACAAGTCTGCAGGACTTCCTGTCTGAAGGGTCTCACTGAAGTGCTTCTCAGTTTGAGTCGTTTCAGATTACCTCAGAGCTTTATATACTCTCTGGTTGAATGTTTAAAGTTTGTTTCTCACCATCTCACTCATGGGTTTAGTTGGATATGTTACTAAGGCCGGGGCTTCTCCATCGCTGCAGCAAAATAAGAAGTCAAAACACTCGAGGTAATACAAATTTAGATTTTAGTTGCAAATAAAGTAACACTTAATACTGTATCACCGAATTAGGTAAAACAATGGCGATTGAGCTGTTAAAAACTCCGGATTTGGTGCTTTGTAAATTCATAGGACGATAATACTTTAGGTCCTTTACCTAGTCCAGAAGAATGGATTTGTTGGTCCTGACAGTGGAAATAGCTCTTATCATCTATTATCAATAAACCAATTATTTTCATTTAATGCAATTACTTAATTTTGTAGGTTCAGGTTTAATCTAGGCTGCTTTGCCATGCAATAATGTACGATATCCAGCTAGCCTTTTGAGATAAACAACACTTAAAACGGTTATAGGTTGTTTTTCGATGGTACGATGAGAAAAACAGAATTGTATTTAAATCTTGGGAGCAGCTTGGAGAATTTCCTTGAATGATTAGCGGTAGCTCCGTCTCCTTCCTCGACAGCTGCTGTTGAAGAGCCCTGGAGGAACACAATGGACCCTCATACGAAGTGTTCAATAAGCAATTACCGGACTGTGATAGCACTGGACAGTTTGTTGAGACGTGTGAAAGTGAGAGTACTCCTCAAGGTGTTTCCTGGAAATACGAAAACAAACGTCACCAGTCATCTTGGCTGGAAAACATGATTAGGAAATTAATCGACAGCAATGGATACAGAGGGAAACAATTGGCTTCAGCTAACGAATACAGTAAATTAAGCCAACACTCTACAGTCGATTGTTGTTTAACGTGTACATTTGAATAATGTCCAAAAACTCGACATGCAACGCTCTATTTTCCTGAAACTGCATCACAAAACTCAAGCAGTCCAGTGGAACGAATATACGGTACCCCAAATATTTGTTGTATGTCTACTTGGAATTCCTGACCACAGTGAACACTCGAGCGTTCATTAACACCGAGGCCTCATTCATAGACGTTCGTTACAACAAATTACAATCAACTGGTCCTGCTTCTTCTGACCAGACTATTGAAATAACCTTAATATGTTGTAGTATTTTTCATAAGATCAGACAAACAGATTGAATTAATCATGAAGCTGATAGCATATCATTGTAAGTTATGAGGAAGGCAGTTGTTTAAGATATTAAAAGAGATACCAAGTCTAAGATAAGGGCTAATTCAGAGCAAAAAATGACAAGGAATGACATAAATATACCACAAAATATAAATGTTTTTTGTTTCTCTCCAGGAAAAAAGGACCAATAAAACTGGGCTAAGCAAACAAGGTTGTTGGTGTCTTTAGGGCAGAGTGTGTAGGGGGGGGGGGGGGTCAGTGGTGATGACCAAACAGCAGTTGAGTTGCACTCAGGGGGCTCACACTAATGTGACTCGACACGCTAAACCAACTCTATTTTTACTCCCAACAGATCTCTGTTTTCGCCCGACTCCTCTGATTCTCACTCTATTTGTTTCTCTCTGGTGCTGTTGTTATATTTAACTCCACGGTCAGTGCGTCGACAGTTCAAAGCTCAAAAACAAAGCAGCTGTTTGACTATGCTCAGGGTCAGAATGTTTCATATCGGTATTAATGCCACATATACACACAAAGAAGTTGATTCATAAAAACAACCCGTTCTCAATCGCAACTTATCAACTGGATGCTTGATATGAACCCCTTTTTCATGCGTTAGGTGCTTTTTAGGCGTCATTTCTCAGAGAGCATGGCAACCATTTTGTTAAGGTTACATATCCAATGCAAGTTACCTATGTCGCATTACCATTTAGGCAATAAAACAACTTTTTTTTCTCAGTCTCAACTTATCACCAATGGATTTATGGTCAGGACAACTTGCAGTTGCTTTTTTAGTGTAATATTTCAAAGTCCAGGGCAACACATAGATACCAATATGTACGTGACAAAAGTTATGTATGATACCTGGGTTAAGCTTAGGGAAAGATAATGGTTAGGGTTTGGGTTAATGTAAGGGTAAGTTAACTGTTCAAATGTTTTGAACCCATCCATCCAACCCGGCCTCCTTCACCTCTACGGAAACCTCCTTCTTTAATTATGTTTCCTACGTCAGTTCGTCCTTCACTTACAGTAGGCGTTCTTACTACGGCCGCTAGAGTCAGCCCTGTACAACCAAAAGTAACTCTAGAAAGGTATGTGGAGCGTCAGAATTTGACGCCTAGAGCCACTGAAGCCACCAAATCGAATGAGTCGGTTGCATGAACAGGTTGTATAAATAAGAACACATATAGGAGTGATGTGAAGGTTATGGTGGTGTTCACTGATTGCTTTTAAGAAAAACTGTCTTCACTTTTCATTATGATGATTTAACCTTGTCTCTGACTTTGTTTCCCTTCCCCCACTCTCTCCCTCTTTCATGCAGACACAGCCTCGAGAGACTACTACAAGAGCTACCCAATGGTGGACTACACCCACCGCCAGTCACCTCCCACATTCCAGCCAATCAACTTCCACCCCAAGGACAAGCCCTTCCTCCCGCCGCCCGACATCCACGCGCCACTGGCCATCACCATCAACGCCTCCCAGATCCCCAAGCCTAAGATCTCCAAGACCAACACCCACCCGCTCACCTCCAGCTCGGCCTTCAAAGCATGGGACCCCAGTAAGAGCCACATGCAGCACCCTGTGGCCTCGCACATCGGCCTCCAGGGGCCCCAGCACCACCCCATCCAGCAGCAGCAGCAGCACCACCCCATCCAGCAGCAGCAGCAGCACCAGCATCATCAGCAGCAGCAGCAGCATCACTCGCTGCAGCAGCACCAGCACGCGCTGCAGCAGCACCAGCACCAGTCGCTGCAGCAGCAGAACAGCCGGCGCATGGCGTACTCCAACAAGAGGCAGTTCAGCATCGAGACGCTGCCCGAGCTCTTCTCGCAGCCGCTGAGCTACAGCCACTCGCCGCACGTGCATCCCAAGCACAAGGGACTGCCCACCAACAGCAAGACAGAGGTCACTGTCTGAACATGGGGACGAATGGGTTCACGGACAGAAGAGGAAACCAAGTGGAGTTGTAAGCAACTTCAAGGAAATGCTCAGATATCTTTTATATCCACAGCCGTAATGGCGAGAAAGGGGAGAAAGCAAATATCGTGTATACTTTTTTTTACATTTTCGTCATCATTGTTGACGACAATAATAATAATGTGAGTGATATTTGTGTACTATTAAGACCACTGGATCAAAGCAGTAGCAGATAAGCTGTGAAGGTGGCGGATCAGCAGGTGCTGGCTGTGACTCTTTGAACCCGGCCGCTAAATAATTGAGTGGCCTCTCAGTGTGTTGGCGCAGCTCTCTCCCCGTCTTCTCCCCCCTCGAAACCTCTCTGATACTGCACCACCACACCAACGCACAAATGCTCAAATCCCACACACAGACACCATTTACCCCACAAAGTAGCCCACAGACACGCTCTATCTACTTTCTTTTGGGAGACTGTCAGAGAGGCTGGTTAGGGGGAGTGTTTCCCCGAAGACTTTGGCTCCCCATCAGCAGAAACAATGCCATTGTGTTGTCAGCTCCCATTGCCCTCCAGCACCTCCAGAGAGTGAGATATCAGCCTAGCAATTCATACCAGCGAGGGGGGGTGGAGCAGGGTTGGTTATTCATCTCATTCCAGGGGCAAATGAGATGAGAAATATGTGAACCGCGTACACACTCATGCACTACACACTAGTCAAAAACTACAGACGGTTCCCAGCGGTGTCAGAGACCATAGGCACCCCCCACTGACACAAACAGACACACACTCCGAACGCTGATCCTCAGAAACTAGGGAGAAGTGAATAAGCGAGCTCTCTTGTTGGTATTTGTAGGGTTTTGTAGAGCTGCTCATTTCAGTCACCGTCTCTTGGTGGATGTTTACCGCTGACGAAAAAACGGGTTTTGTGTCACGACGACTAGAAAAAGAGGCCATGTATCTCGGAAAGTCTTTACGAAGTAATTGCGTTCTCTACTCCTCTCTGCATGGCTATAGATTTCACAAATTAGGATGGGTTTGTGTCAGGTAATGCTGCGTATCGGATATATAGTTGTACCAGGAAGGGGAATTATGGTGTCTGAATATAGATCATCACACTTAACTGTAATTAGCCGACAGATCCATTGGTTTCCAGAGACATGATTCCATAATCAAACACCAATAATTAACACTTCTGGATAACCTTTTCCCAGTCTGGCTGTTCCTAGACACAGCTGTTTGATGCATGTGTTTACAGCTGCAATGCTAACGTAATCTGAGAGGCTGAAACCACTTGTCAGTGCACTGCAATTTACTCCCTGGTAATTAAGTATTTTAAAATACACAAATGAATGACTGTTGGCACCCAAACAGAAAGCAATATAATTCCTGCTCTTGATGCATCAAACATAGTAAACCCATCTAGTTCCTTTGGCATGAAAATGGGTAAAATCTTTAGTTTTGGATATGTTATTTACATATTGAGTCTTCTTTGCTGGCTTGCTAGCATTAGCCACATTTAGGACTCAGCTAGTTGTGTTCAGAGTCTCTGATATTTCTGGGGTTGTGGTGTGGCTTAAACTTCCTGTTTACCACGCTTGTCATTGTTTACAGTATAATACAAATGGATTGTTGTTATAATTAGCCAGTTTACAAGCACATTCTTTAGCTAATACAATCGTCCGACAGCGCATGGTTCCATGATTGCATTTTGGCCGTTGCTTTCTGCCTCGATCGTTTGCTCTCACCACGGACTGTTTAACTGCATGCAACCAAAGCTAGCTTAAACATGATTGGTCAATACTTCCCGTACTATGAATCTAAAACCAGAACGCTTCCAATACCGAAATCAAGTTTCGTAGCATTCATATGTAAAATGTGTTTATTTTAGGATGTTTGAACTCTGTAGCTTCATTGTGTGAACTCTTGGAGAGCCGCATGCAGTCACCATGGCTAACGCTAAGCTAGCTGTTTTTGGCCAGTAAATACCTCCAAATCATTCGTTGGCTAATTGTTGAGCCAAAATCCCTTGTTTTAATTCTACCTGCTAAATACAGACATTGTGAGGTGTGAGGGTGGAGACATTCAACACAGTCTCATGGCATTTCGTGTTATAGTCACGAAATTAATCTATTGATTCGTGTTCATCAACACGATTTCGCAATTTTTGCCAACAGAACACAGAACCATTTCAAAAGCAATGTACCGTAATTTTCGGACTATAAGGCGCACCTGAATATAAGCTGCAGCAGCTAAATTGAATGATGTGTACATATATAAGCCGCACTGGACTATAAACCGCAGGTGTTTTAATGTTTAATTACCATATGTAAGGGTTCGTGCACAGAGGGGATTGTCGGGAAAGAGATGGCTGTTTGAGGAAGCTCCCATTTATTAACATTTCAACAAACAAGTTGCATATTTGCATAACTTATTCAAGTGTTACCATTTAGTGCAATAGTAGCTACAGAACATGTGCTGTGTAAACTGTACTGTATCACATAGCGTTTCAGACACACAAACTTTTCAACTTTCAAACTTAAACGGTGCGCTCCCAGCGCACGTACCGGCAGTGATCTACAGCAGTGGTTTTCAACCAGTGGTACGGGGACCACCAGTGCACTTCCTTTGCACAAACTGTCTCGCTCTCGTAATGTCTGTCTGTCTTGCTCTCGTTCTGTCTCTCGTACCACTCTCGGTTCCACTTTTACTTTTGCGCGCTACCTGTCTCACTCTTTTCCGGCCTCCAGCTTTTCCTGCTTAAAGGTGGGGGGCGCGGACCGGCCATAGAGCCCATAGAGTTAAAGGTGGTGGACTGTAACCTGTAAAATCCATAGATTTAGGAGGTCCCCTAGTGGCCGTTAGCTGTAAAAATCCATAGATTAGCCGCACCGTTATATAAGCCGCAGGGTCGAAAAATGGGGGGAAAAGGCGCGGCTTATAGTCCGAAAATTACGGTAAATAATAACAAATTAGAAGGAAAAACAGATTTAAAAAAATACAGATTTCAGTATTCTGAGGCTCTGAGCCCCATTTATTTTCCTCGCGGACGGCAAAAGAACTCTGACATTATACCATTTAAAATAAAAGGGATAGGGTTAGGCTTAGGGTAAGATATTTTAGGCTTAGAGTAAGATATTTTAAGAAAATGGTTTATGAACCACACAGCTTCCGGTCTTCCAAGACCCGACCGGACAAAAAGACGTGGTGCAGGCACGAAACATACTACCAATAGAAATACATTGCTTTTAAATCGTTCTGTGTGACACGAAACAAATGGGAAAATCGTGTTGGTGAACACGAATCAATAGATGAAATTAATTTTGTGACTATAACACGAAATGCCGTGAGACTGGGTTGAGACTTTGGAGTTATTTAAAGAAAAACTATGGTATATTTCAACCTGGCGTATTTCCATGCAGATCAGTGGAAGCAGTTTCCTGTGGTTCTTCATTTCGGACCGCCAAGCTGCTTTCCTGCAATCCATCCAAATTGTAATTAGAGTGATTTAGTAAAGGTAATTAAGGTTTAAATTGTCATCATTTTAGATTCACTCGTATTAAACAACATCTAAAGTAAAATAAGCATTAGCATGAGGACATTTCCTAAAATGTACAATGGGTTTTATTTCATAAACAAAAAAGAATACATTAATAAAACCGCGTATAATCTTACATGGTCCAAGTCGACCACATTTCAGCCAACCTCCCTTTTGATGATGGTTTAATCTGTATATACAATTTGAAATGATTATTCGTTATTTATTCCCTTTGTCCTTACTGCTTCAAGCATCAGTACTGTAACACCCTGAATAGATGTGCAACAAAATAAAAAATGTACGACCCATAGTGTCACAAAAGCCACATTTAGTGGGAATATGCCAGGTGGAATAACGTTTCTTTAAAGGCACATTTTACGGAGCTGGGTTAAATAATCAATGTAAAATAATGTAGCCAAGTACTTTTGGTGACCAGTCATTTGAATAGCAATAATTTAAAAATAAGTTATATATAAAATGTCTTAAGTTACATGTTGTCCAATGCTGGTAATTGATGAATTCACTTGCTTTCAAAAGGCATCCACACCACATATTCTCACCTCCTCTTCCTCTTCCTCCTTCTTCTTCTTCTCGGTACAGAGCAGTTTAACCGGCAGTGTTACTCACTGATTGAATTCACCTTCATTTGTTATCGTGAGGACACCAGCCATGCCGCAGTGCATATGCCTGGCACATGCTATAGCACATCAGACAGGTGGTGGAACCTAATCAAACGGCAGCGCTTACCAGAAGTCACACACTATTTAGCACTTTCTCTCGCTCCCTCTCCTTTTTTCTCGCTTTCTCTCTCTCTTTTTGTCTGCTTCCTGGCACGCTGTCATCTCCCCGACCTCCCTCTGTGCATCCATGTCCATGGAAGCTTGAGCGATGGCTACCAAGCACTTTCCTGGCGTTTGGTACCCAGCGACACAAGCTGTTGTAAACCATGGTATTCCAACTTTGTGTGCGTGTGTGTGTGTGTGTGTGTGTGTGTGTGTGTGTGTGTGGTGTGTGTGTGTGTGTGTGTGTGTGTGTGTGTGTGTGTGTGTGTGTGTGTGTGTGTGTGTGTGTGTGTGTATTGGGGGAGAACTGTAGTCAGCTACTGCATGGCTGACTCCAGATTCACTCCCTAATACACCCTCATGCTCACACACTCCAGCACTTGAAAGGAAACGGGCTTACGCAAACACAGGGCGGGATGGATGACCAGATGCTTTGAAATACATTATTCACATCCGGAGATTTGTTGGTACCAACTTGCTACCTTTTGAAAAACTGCACCAAAGTGGATTTATGTAAAAAAACATTTTATTTATGAATTGATATTTTTCACCCAACCAGAAACGCCAGTCAGCCAAACTCCCCAATTTGCATCCCAATTTGATGGAGCTGTGAATGTACGAAAGCAGATAAAACGAGCAACCGAATCAAACTTTAATGAGAGGGAATGAATTAGCAATATAATGTTTGTAATGCTGCCACGGCTTCTCCACTTCACCTCTCAAAGATGTGAAAAACCTGTAAAGCAAGTCTGCTGGAGTGCTGCTGGCATGCTTTTGTAATAAGAGATCAGCAGAGAACGGGGATCATGAATACAAAAGCATGAATGGGATATGCATGGTGTGAATATGCATCAAACACATCTGCGCTTATGCTCTCGCCCAGCGTGTTTCATCTGTGGCTTACTGTCTCTTTGACTTGTATTCCCAAGAGGTGCCATGCTATTTAAGTGGGTCACTTCATATATATAAAAAAGTTTTCTGGCCCTCTAAAAAGCCCTACCAAAATATTCTGTGGGGTCTGTCCTTAATCACTCTGAATGCATTAGAGGTTGAGAACAAACAAGGAATGACAGCAAGTAAACAAGCAATATGCATCAGTAAAGCAATAAGCGCCCGACCATCCTCACCCTATCCTTATTTCTCCGTCTGTCTGGAGCCTTCCTCCGAGTTTGGGTGCTAATGAGGGTCCGGGTGTTCAAACCCAAAGGAGAGATGACCAAAATGTTGAGCTTGGGAGCAGATGAAGGGAATAAGACAGAAACAAGATATATGGGGTTGCATAAAAGCTGCTGTTATGGCGATGTTTGTTTCTCATTGGGTTAGTCTGGACCTCCTAAAAACAATAATTCTGGGTTTTATCCCCTCTGGTGTAACCAAACAAAACGTTTTATAAGCATGGTGTAACTGCAGCTGAAAGGGGAATTGGTCTTTACTTTCAAATGCACAATTTCATCATCAAATCTATTGTTGTGGTTGGGTCTTGGAGGACTGAACTCCTGACAGAACTGGAGGTTGAACACAATGGCAACTTCAGGATTTACAATTACAGGAGTCTAAAGTACAGAGCCCCAGGAAAGGCTACCAGCAAACTTTTGACAACTTCCTTCAAGTTTCATTGCCTGACATGTCTCACAACGATTGGCCAACAAGAGTTTAAACGAGCACCGAGAACTGCGGACGTCGATATATCCTCTCGCGCTTTGGGGGTTGTGCATCCAAGGTGCCACAATCACAAGACTCAATCGTGCTGATGTGCTGGAAAACACCTTTTAGTGTTAATTTCCCTGTGGTCAGGCATCCTGGATCTTTTTTCTGCTTCAATGCTGGATGGACATGGTTGGACTGCATGGAAAAGAGTTGAATAAATTAGACTGAAAAAGCCTCTGATGAGCCACAGTTTTGCCTCTGTTGTGGACAATGTACATACTTGAACACACGCACATACACACGAAACACACATTATATATCTTCCATACAATGTCCACAACTTTGTGGTACGAAACAGGACCAAAAGCCTTGAATCAGGAGAAACTGAGTACACCTAACTGATGCTTAACCATCCAAAACAGTGAGAATGCTGACACTGTCTTGGGTCGTCAGCTTAGAGTGCTCTTCCTCAATCTCTCCTGATTACCAGACAGACTATGGCGTCACTCGCTCATCTCAGAGCTAACTGTTGTTTGTAAAACGTCCTCGCTATAAAAAGAAACAATGCAAGTATTCTACCGCAGGTTATCTGAATGCAACCTGGTAGACATACTTGGGCTCCATGATCCCTAGCGATATATAGATTACGGTGTATGGTTCAAATTGTGTCTTTGTTTTCTGTCGGTTTGTTCTTTTTGTACTGTGTTTTTTCAAGGATTAAACTCCTGTCAAAATAAAAAAAATAGTTAATTTGACCAATGGGAGTGCTTCCAAATGTTATACTCATGGCTGCCCCCCCCCCTCCCCGCTCCCACCCTCCTTCCTTTACCCCCCGAGGATGTCATATGTTTGAAGCTTGTGATCTTTTTTAGTTACATTGTAAGCTATACATTCACTCATGTATTTAATGTTAAAAGATATTGCATTGTATCCAAGTGCTTTGCCAACACATTAGCTGAAAGTCGAGAAAGGAAGATTTCTTGTACAGCTTTTGCATCTGCAAAAAAAAACGAAAAAGAAAAAAAATCATGCGTTGTTTCATGATAATTTGTAATAGGCAGCGATAGGCTGTCTTGGATTGCTATGTACTACTTGTGTATATATGTATGCTGTACCACTTGTCTGCTGTGAAATTTGTTGACTACTCAGCTTATATAAGGGCTTTTTATAGATATAAAAGCAGACGGGGCAATCTGACGTCACTCTGTAACTCAAGACAAGTTTCCCTAGAGTTTCTTTTTTTTTTTTTTAGGGATGGAGGGTTATGGACAGATTTTTCATGCATAAAAATGCTATATACTGACTGTCTAACAGTGGAAATGTCTATAGGCACTCATACGACGTTGGCCCATGTGTCCTGTTTGAATAAATCTTTCGAGAAATATAGCATTCATTTGTCAATCTTACCTGTGTGTACTGGCTCTTTCTGTTCATGTATTTTAAGAAGTCCCACGATGAAGAACTTGTTTTCGACATTCAAAGTGGTGGTGACCTTCAAAGATCACCACTTTTTGGTAAGACTAGTGTTTCTATTACATTTCCAAATTAACTTTAAATAAACTTTACCATCAACTTTACCATCAACTGGTTTGGAGTCAACTGGCCACGCAAAGCACATTTAAAAAATGATGGTTGCTAACTAGTGGCTAAATGAGACTTCTAGACGTCATCATGCCAAACATTAGCCGCCTTTAGCTTAGCGGTATGAGAGTCATGTGACTGTGATGTAGTTCCTTTATAGCCTAATGTTAGCTAGTTCTGGCTATTGCATTTACACTAAGTGGTGTTTATATGTGGAGATTATCTTAGTGTACAAAACATTTAAAGGTCCCTTATTATACTGTTTTTCATCAATATATTACAACCCAGTCTCACGCCATTTTGTGTTATAGTCACGAAATTAATTTAATCTATTGATTCGTGTTCACCAACACGATTTTCGCATTTGTTTCATGTCACACAGAACGATTTTAAAAGCAATGTATTTCTATTGGTAGTATGTTTCGTGCCTGCACCACGTCTTTTTGTCCGGTCGGGTCTTGGAAGACCGGAAGCTGTGGGGTTCATAAACACATTTTCTTACTCAATATCTTACCCTAAGCCAACCATCCCTTTTATTTTAAATTGTATAATGTCTGAGTTTTTTTGCCGTCCGCGAGGAAAAGAAATGGGGCTCAGAGCCTCAGAATACTGAAATCTGTATTTTTTAATATATACATTTAATATATACACAAAACATGTCTCTGAAGTGTCCAAACACCAAACAGATCATTGTAGCATTACCCATAATCCCCTCTGTTTCAGCCCTGTTTCAAAAGTGCTCTGTCTGTTACTTTAGATGAAAATAAGGAGCCCCTCCCCACGCCCCTCTGAGAGAGATTTGGTTACAAAGAACACAATGGTGCTCTAGGAGGAGATTCAGGTGATAAGGTGGGGGGGCGGGGGGTACCTTTGGTTGGTGATTGGCTAATGGTTACACAAGCCAACACAACGTTATGACATCACAAAGTGGTCAAAATCTGATCAGCTCATTTTCAGACAGGTTTTTATATAAATGGATCAGGACAAAAAGAGAGAGATTCTTTTTCCTGAAACTTTCAGAATCTCTTTCCACATGTTTGTGTATAAAAGACATAAAAAAGTGGATTTTGCATAATAGGTGACCTTTAAGTATCATAGAGGTGTATTTGCCAAATATGTTATTTTCTGCGATATTTTGAAATCCAATGGAAAAATCCCATTGCTTTCTGTTGAGGGAAACCTTGCTCTGCCGGGTAGGCCTATACATCTTAAGGCCTTTAAACACCGCCCCCTGCTGGTGTGGAGAGTTATTTCCTCTCACAGGTGCAGCATGTAGTGCTAATTGGCTGTTAGCTGTAGTCTTTGTGGCTTCTTCCAGTGCTTCTTTTTGGCCAAGACGCAGTCAACATAAGACAACACAACATGGGCCTCTGTTGTCGTAGTTCTTTAAAGTCGGTTTGGTGTGTCTTGGTTTGAAGACTTACTGTTTTCAGATCTTTGCATCCAGGAAGTCTTCCATGCAACAATATGAACTGTAGCTCTGAAGAGACCACCTTGCAGATATTTCAGTATAAGGCTTCATATGACATTAATCATGTTCATGCTTGTTGGGGCCTGTCAAAAGGCATCCAGGGGAGTAGAGAAAAGAAAGGAACAGAAAATGTATGAAACCACAGCAGGGTAAGTTAAGCCACTTCATCACAAGTTAACACACTGACTGTAATAGACTCATGATACAAACAGGTTTATCCACAGATGACAGCGTTTCCCCTCAAATCTTCCTAATTAAACAGTTGTGACAGCATGGGAACTCGCCCCCGACAAACTGCAGCCCAAAAGATCTGCTTCAAGCTTTCATTTGACCCAGTTTGGGAGTTTCCACGCGTGACCCTCAAAAATGCTTTCAGGTTTAACAGTGACACGTCAAAAACAGAAAAGCACAATGACAAAATGGACCAAGGGGTTCCTCATCCTCTGCAATCACCTGTTTCAGCTGGATCACAGGATCCTTTCTATAGTCCTCTTCTCTTTCCTCCTCATATGTCAAACAAAGGATTTCCAAAGAGGCATGTTGCCACTTAATTTGTTCTGACATCATCTTGGATTTGACTGGATGTTTTTTCTCCGGGTTATAAGCAGCGCGTTTTTTAGAGCCCTTAAGTGTGTGATGTCATCCGACAGCACATATAAAATAAATCCCCTATTTCCCGCAATCCCTTTTTGCACACATTAATAAAAGCAGGCTCGATCTTAATGCATTTACCAGTTTTAGTTGTATCATCTATCAAGACTGCACACCATATTAATTGACCGACTGCAACTAATTAATCTAACCCAGTGCAACAACATTCTCCCAAATGGATCGATAGACTAATCTAGTTATGAATGTCTCCAGAGAGATCTGACTCCATTTATTTTCAACCTGCAGCGTACATTAAACACTTTCAAAATGACCTAGTTAATCGGTTTTGACAGCGATAGTATAATTGCCCATTTATCCTGCAATGAAGACTGTAAATTAGACCTTTCATTGTTTTTGACAAAGAGGAAAGAGAGAAAATCAGACACTATTGTGTTGTCAATTATCGCACAGGCAAACATTTGAATAATGCCGTCCTTGATGCACATGGCTGAGAGAAATAGAGCACAAATAAGCATATCTAATGTGCAAAGAGTAATGTGTGAAAGACAGGAGTAACAGATGTTCACACACGGACACACACTGCAGCAGAACTATGTGGGAAATAGTGTAATGTTTATTCTACAAACAATACGCAACAACTCCTCCGAGCACAAGCAACCCAGCTGAGAGGATGTGTGTCACTGGAGGCAATTGTATCCTTAGCCTTGAAGAGACACTGAACTGAAAGGCCCTTTTTTATTTATTTTTATTTTTACATAATGACACTGCTTTCACTCCCAGAGGCTTGGAAGACAAATTCACAGAGCGGCTGAATATTTTAATTCAAAGGGCTTTGAAAATCTCAGAGACGCAAGTAAAGAATGAATCTCTAATTTAGCCTCTGAACAAACACTAAACTTGGGAAACCCGTGTTTGTGTTTGTGTTTTTGTGTGTGTGTGTGTGTGTGTGTGTGTGTGTGTGTGTGTGTGTGTGTGTGTGTGTGTGTGTGTGTGTGTGTGTGTGTGTGTGTGTGTGTGTGTGTGTGTGTGTGTGTGGAGCAGGCAGGGCAGTGGGCTTCATCTCCAGCTGTCATAAATGTCACAGTTCATTTGTGTGTGTCTCAGGGGTTTGGACCAAATCCATCACTGAGAGCAAAACGCCATGTGCCACAAACCATGTCCACAATAACACACACTCTCTCTCTCTCTCTCTCTTTCTCAGTACCAGTGTGTAAATGTTGTTATTCAGGTCAGAAGACATTGGAATATTGCATTAACCATGACTTATTCAAGCGTCTCTCCAATACTAATGCAGGAACTCTGTATTCCAGTGGCAAAAGGAAACCTTTCAGAAGCAGTTTGTATTATTATCTAGGAATGTATTAAACAAATCACTGAGACTCAGCATGCAATCAATACGCTTTTTTTCTCTGCAGATATTTTAAATGATCATTTTAGAAATAAGCACAGGTGTTACTGACAAACTGTCTTCTGTAACATGTCAAAAAATAGTTGATGTGGTAAATATTAACGACGTGTTATAATAAGGAATAGATTGATTTCCATCATTCTTTGTATTTGGCCACCAGTGCCTTATTGTAGAGACCGAGCTAAAAGTGGATCCTTGATTTGAATCCTTGATTCAGTGGCTTTGTAGATGGCTTTTAAAATATTTACACACAGTATTGGTTCTTTTAAAGCTGCACTTATTTTATATTAACTATTCATCAAATGACTCTATAATGTGGACAGGGTCCATTAGTTCATCGGAGCTCCTTAGCGTCTTAATAAGATGTTTCGGTTTTCTTTCCACCAGCAACAGGACGCTGTTTCCAGCACAGAAGCTGTGATAAGTCCACTTTTGTCTCCAACAAAACAGCAGACAAACCAGTTAGCAACAAGCTGGTAAAAATGGGGGACTGTTCTTACATCGTTATTCCAAAGCGCTAATTGTCTTTTATATAATATCTTTGGAAACATGACCTACTCTCCTCTATCTTGTTTCTTTTATTGGTCGGATTGGTTAGGTCTAAGCATGATAAAAGAAATGGGGTTTGATAGGGTAAGAATATGAGGGTAAACCAATGGGGAGTAGGGAGGGTCATGCCTATTTAGCGATATAAATATGACAACGGGGGAATGTCAAATTACATCTGTCTGCATAAAAATCCGTTTTTTGACATGAGAGTATGCATTTCCTGATCAATGAGGCTTCAGAACAATGGGCCTTTGTACTTGGGATAACGAGCTGTCAGACAAATGGGCTGGCGGTCCAACGGGAATTTTTTTGGACTATTGGGGTTTTAACAATAATGGGCCCATCGGGGACAATGGCATAGCACCAAAGCATTAAGCAGCTAATGAGCCATTTCCTTTTTTTCAGGGGTTGGCAAACACAGAGCCTAAAGGAGAGTGAATATTGTTGTTAATTGCATCAGGTTGCCTTAAACCGGACTCCAATGAATGCTAATGTTGCCTGCTGGATGTGTAAATAAGTAATTGTTAGCTAACAAGTTTGCCATATCAGCTTTTGGGGGATGAAATATTGTATTTGTGGTTAAAAATACTTAAAGCTGAATGCGCAATATGTTTTAAACTGAATATGGTTTATGTTTTTCATTCATAGGACTGATGTGCTGAAGTGTGTCTGCTTATAGGTTGTAAAGTATACCATATAAGGCTGTAAGATGTAGCATTGATAGGTAAAGTTAGAGACAAAGTCTGAAAGGCAAAGGAAGGAGTCCAGGAACAGTAAAAGCAAACAAACCCAACTATTTTCTTCCACTGTTCCCTTGAGAGTAAGATGATGATAAACTAAGAGAGAAGAAAGGGAATCAAGTCACATTTAGGGCCGTACAGTGTGTCCAGCCAAAAAGAAAATTCTTCCCATTGCATTATGGAGGCGGCACTGGCATTTTCCCAGCCCACCTTTGTGCATCCTATCGATGAATGGATTTCAACCGGGTACCTGACAGAACCAGATAAGACAGGAGCTGCCACACAAAGCCTCTCGCTGCAGTCGATAATGACAGGAAAGAGAACTAAATGAATGAAGCGAAGGAAAAAAAAAGCTATAGGAGGAGGAGAAGAGGGAGGGGAAGAAATATCCCGTCTCTGAGGAAATATTGTCAAAAAGAGAATGATCGCAAGAATGAGACTGAGATAGATAATAGCATTGAGAATAAAGGAAGGACAAAGGGAATCTGAGAGAAAAGGGAGATGACATTTCCAGCAGCATTGGGAGAAAGAAGGCGAGAGGCGAGCGTTTGCCGCAGAACTAGCTGAATGTAACATAAGCTGCGCAGAGAGGAAGAGAGACGGGCAAAGGCAGGGAGAACCAGAGGACGGCTTTAAATCTGGTGCTGCAGGAGAGAGACAGACAAGCAGAGAGAGCCTGGAGGTTAATCCAGCTAATGCTGTGGTTGACTGGGGAGTTCACAGCTGGAAACGGGGCCATGGAGAGCCGAGGAAGTGCTTAGCCTGGTGGTTTGATGGGCTAAGTGACATTAAGGGCGAAAAGCATGTGTGTTTCACTGGTTTTCATTTCCAACCAGAGGCCAGTCCACTGAGCCGCTCAATGACACACTCATAACCTTACTTTGTATTCTCTAAGCTAGCAGCTCGGCTCTAGGGATGTAAAGTCCAAAATGAATTTGGTCCACCGACAGAAATATCTTTACAACTACTGGATTTTGATGGGTTGCTAAATCCCTAGAGGATCAATTCTCCCTGACAGTATAGCGACACGTTGAGGTGGACATTTGTGATTTTGAGTGAACCTGATGGAAAGCACACCCTCAGAGTGCTGAGCTGTAGTCTCAATTTGGACATTTACCTGAGTACACTGGTATGCCACGCAACAACCCAGTCTCACGGCCTTTCGTGTTATTGTCACGACATTTAATCTATTGATTCGTGTTCACCAACATGATTTTCCCCTTTTTTTCGTGTCACACAGAACGATTTTAAAAGCAATGTATTTCTATTGGTAGTATGTTTCGTGCCTGCGTCTTTTTGTCCGGTCGGGTCTTGGAAGACCGGAAGCTGTGTGGTTCATAAAAACATGTTCTTACTCAATATCAAGCCACGATTATTGTTTTTAATTTTAAAATGTATAATGTCAGACTTTTTTTGCCATCCGTGAGGAAAATAAATGGGGCTCAGAGCCTCAGAATACTGAAATCTGTATTTTTTAAAATCTTTTTTTCCTTCTAATTTGTTGTTCTTTTCTAAATAACACAGTGTTATTTACTCAACAATAACACATAATTATCCTTGTTTTTATTTATTTGTTTGATTCTATAATATCGGGCTTTTTTGCCGTCTGTCAGGAACTGAATTTCAAAATAAAGTCACCGGAAACAGATGCACACCAACTGAACTGATTACCCAAGATCCTCAGCAATGGTTGAAGCTCGGTGATTCCACCATCCATAGGACGTTGGGATATGGTGTTTATGCAACACATTCTCAATCCCAACTCGGCCTATGTTGACATTATGTCAGGGTCCCTGTCGTCAAAGGGGGGGCCCTTTAGCGTTGAGTTTCAACTATCAGGGCGTCCCATTGACTTGCATAGAGCTCCCTGAACGTTGGTAATAGACGAGTTGGGATCGCGGTGAAATGCTCTCCGCAGATCCATTCTCACAGCGTTTATCAACCTTTTTCTTACTCAATATCAAGCCAAACTTATTGTTTTTACTTCTTTATTTTAATTGAATAATGTAGGACTTTTGTTGCTGTCAGTTAGGGGGAGAGTAGGGGCTCAGAATACTGAAATCTGTATTGTTTCATCGTTTGTTCCTTCTAATTTTGTATTCTTTTCTAAACCACACACTTTTATTTACTCAACAATAAGACACAATTATCCTTTTTATCGTTTATTTGTTTGATTGTATAATGTCGGACTTTTGGAGTCCGTCAGGACCGAGGGTCGGAGCAGCTCATAGTAGTTGCTTAAGAGAATTTTACACCCGGAAGTAAGTATTCTCTCCGCTTTGCTCAAACCCCGTGATGAGTCCTCAAGCTCTGTGATTGGATGGTTTAGCCGCAATGCACGCTGGGATATGGTGCTTATGAGATATGAAATTCGAAAACATTTTTTTTTTTAAAAATACTTTATTCCGAGTGTGCTTGCTTTTCTCTTTGAAAGTCATCACATAACGGCATTGTAATACACGGTTCGGCTGCATTAAATATTACACATCTGCCGTAGTTCTTTATTTATAGAGCCCTGATTAGAAGACTTCTGGACAAACTGGAAGAACTGCCACTGAAACTGAATCCGTGACGTGGATCATTAATATATCAGCAATTAAACAACATCTTCAATTTATCTTCACACAATACGTCTCCTTGCAGTATCAATAGTAATTCTGCTGACTTTTATATTTGATCCAATTGGTAGACAGGTTATATTTACACCATAACGGTGCACAGCTTATAGAAAAGGACTTGTAGTTTTTAAAGATATTAGGCTACTGATTTTCTTGGCGAGACACGGCAGGCAAAAACATCGTTTTTCACGTACTGGTCAATTTTGAGATTTTGTGCTATTTTGATTCTATAACATGTTTTCTTTCAGGCTTTTGGAAGGAAAACGTACAAAATACACATTTAAGTGTTTTTAAAAGTTAGCATTCTAACGTAACATAAAGTACCGCGACCGCTGTGTGCACCATGTCAACAGAGATATCGTTGGAAAGCTCCGTCTCTCCTGCACAATCTCATCGGATCCAAAGATGGTCATTTCCTTTGTATCGGCAACCCATCGTGAAAGCACAAAGGGGTCTTAAACCAAGAAACGAAATCTCATTGGCTGGTGTCAATTTCTGACGTGATTCGTTCAGATGCGTCACGTGGTGTGCTAAAACACTTCCTGGTTAGCTTTCTGCTAGAAATTGAAATCTCAAAATGGCAAAAGAACGGCGAAAAAAACGTTCACAGAGAAGAAGAACAACAATTGTCACTTGCACGAAGCAAGGTTATACAAAAAACAAATCACCCCGAACATGAAATACCTTCACGGAGTGCGTCGAGGCGCAAGCTGTCATCCAAAGAACAGGAGGGTTTAGCTAGCGCCTCACTGCAATCTTTAAAGGTCGTTTTCTCAAAATGAGTTTTTTCTCCTACTCTGAGTCCGAAATGTCCACTTCAGTAGCACGTAGATACACCAAACCTTCCAGTTATATTCCTATCAATATTATGAAGGCTTTTACAGAAGGGTTTGTTCATATATTTTTCATAGCTTGAATTATACAACATTGTATACCTAAATACATGGCGAAGATTGATATTTTAGGGCTGTTGACAGTATTTTCTGATTTATGGAGTGATAAAAAGAGATATCCAAAATCCCTTCTGTAAAAGCCTTAGATACTAATATGACTACAAAATGAAACGAGAATTTTGAACCTGGCTTTATCCAAAGTTCAGATTTGTGTTCCTGAAATGTGTTAAAATATGTGCATATTTAATGAGATAATGGATCATTTGCATATTTAAACATGCTATTTCAGAAATCATTTGCATATTTAGACATGCTGTTTCAGAAAACTTGTAATACAAAAAACAATTGCCTTATTGTAAGTAATTAACTGGAGAAATTTCTAGCTGATACCTTTAAGTTAAAAAAATTACCCTATTCACCTGGGGTGCCTTAAAGAATGTAAATACTGAGTTGAGAGATTTGAGAGACTGAGTCAGGGGTTTTGGGTGATGGGAGACACATCTATGGATTCAGAATTTCAATAGCTTACCATTAAATGACGGATATACCTCAGATATTAATGTGTAGAACTACAATATGTGAAATAATATAGCAATATCCTGTAAAATCATGTGAAAACATGAATAAAACTACACATCGTCAGATGTTATACATACATAAGTGTCCTACACTAATAATAAAAAGTATAATTTATTGTGTTAACACTTTAAACTTGACAGTTTTTTAGTTGACGCTTGGCGGTGGGCGTGTATGAAGCTTGGGGAGTTTATGCGAGCAACGAGACCAACAACCAATCACATGAATCTCCCGCCCCCGACATACAAAGCAAAAAAGCCCGGTTCTTCTCCACTATTGCCAAAATGGATGCCGGTTTTGTAGCGAGGGTAGCAAGTGTAGTAGCAAGGGTGGCTATAGTATATGCAATGTCTCGCAGGAGGCCATGTAGTGTGTATCATATCATATATAATATAATATAAACTCCCCAAACAGGCAAAAACCTTCCAGTTCCACCCACTGTCTCTGCCACCTCCCTCCATGCCTGACTCCTCCGGTTTGTATCCCGGTAGGTGAACAGAGACTGATCATATAACACTGGGTGATTCACTACCGCTATAATTAATTTCTCCTCCATTTTTTGGAATATGAGGAAATGACCTGCGTAGTCTCTCCCAGCATACACGCAGTTTGATTGGCTAGCGCTTGTACTGGCAGATTTGCATCAACAGGATTTGATTGGCTGACGCTTCTGCCGAGGCGCCAAAAGTTGAACATTGCTCAATTTTTGCAGCGAGCCACGCCAGCAACGCTCCGCGTCGCTTCCCACAATGCAGTTCACCCCTTTCAAAGTGAATGGTGAAGCGTCAACGCACGCCGTTGTGTGGACGGGCCGTAAGTGATCTCTACAATAAAACAGTTTAGTGCAGGATGTACAAAGATATTAATAGGAGGAGGTGCAAAACAGAAAAACGAATTAACCTTTATTTAAACATTAAATAACAGATTAAGGTCTTCTTTTAAATAAGAAAAAAACTTTGGGGGTATCTACAGATAAATATTAAGCCTGACAAAGTACGTCTAATATATTGCTTTCCTGCAATGTTAACTATGTTGAAGCACTTATTTTAACTGATATTATACACATTAATTATACTCTTATGTATGTAGATAGTATAAGAAATGTGCAGAATAGGACAGTTTAATGGTGGAGGTACACACATATTGATAGATGTCTTGTAATGCGCTGTTGAGGAACCTGTGACCCAAGTTTTTCATCATTGCATAACTACACCGTAGTTGTGTATATGATATGTCAATAAACCTTAGAACATCTTGAAATCTTGAAAGGGATGTGCAAAATAGCCATTATACAGTCTTTAATTAACTATTAGTAGAGAATAACGAGTAATGAATATACTTTATAAGGATCTGCAGATAAATGTTTAGTTTTCTCAAGCACCAACTATCAAATATCTCTCCTGATTGTTGGCACTTGACAATCACCTTCCCTGAATTTTACTCAGGTGTAACTAAAGTCTGATTTAAGGGTTGTTTACATTTCACATCATTAATCAGAATCTGCAAAGTAACTAAAATAAATGTAGTGGAGTAAAAATACCAGGTTAACCTCTGAATTGTAATGGAGTAGAATTACAAAGTAACAATGAGCTGTCATGTGGGTATATATTAATGCTGCCCATTATGGACACAAGCGATTTTCACCCATTTAGTAATTATATTAAATTTGATAACACCAATGTGTTTCTTATCCCCTAAACCTCCAGGGGTGTACACAGTTTAAAGGGCCCATGTCATGCTTTTCCGGTTATTACCCGTCCCCTTGTGTGTTATGAAGGTTTTTATGCATGTGATCGGTCTGCAGAGTCAAAAGCCCTCAAAGTGCACCCTGCAGTGAGTCAAACTCTAACATAGAAAATACCTGTCTATGCTGCCCCAAAACGCCTCGTTGGAGATTTCTCATTTTCCATTGTTTGCTTCCTGGGTTCTGTGACGTGTGAACACCCAAATCAACAACAAATGACCGGATTGGCCCAAATGGAACAATTCGCGGAGCACCTCACACACCAGGATCCCTTGGCTAACTAACAAGGAGTCCCATTGACTTGCATAGAGCTCCCTGAACGCTGGTAATAGACAAGTTGGGATCGCAGAGAAATGCTCTCCGCAGATCCATTCTCACAGCGTTTATAAACCTTTTTCTTACTCAATATCAAGCCACACTTATTGTTTTTACTTCGAGTGTTTGTGTGTACTCAGGATGAGTTTCGCTTGTTCTCGCTGTATCACCGACCCGGAAATCTGTCCGCTCCTCGCAGCAGCTCGTAGCAGCAGCTCGAAATCTATTCTAGTTGACCTCAACAATGGAAATATGATCAGTAGAAATGGCCATGACATGGGACCTTTAAATACTGGCAACTTCTAATTGTGGGAAAAACGAAAACGCAGTGGCGAGCCGTCAGGGCCCTCTAGGCCCTCTGTGAGGGCCTAAGATATTCTAAAAAATAATATTTGAAAACATTAAAAAATACAATTTTATTTTTAATATTTTTTTTAATATTTTTTTGTTGTTACATTTTTCATTAGTTTTACCTAAATAACTTGATTTAATTGTATTTAAAATAATATTTCAAAGAAATAAATCCTTCGAATCTGCCTGTTCAGTTTCTGTTGGAATGTGAAGGGTTAAATGCCGTCTCTGCGAGTTACTGTGAAGACGGGAGGGCTTGTTGGTCCCTCTCTACATTCACAGAGGGCCAGGGTAACTCAGAGCCATATAATAGAATATATTCTATTATATGGCTCTGGGGTAACTCAATGAGAGAGTAATGTGAAATGACAGTACAGGACTTTATGACAAGCTCCGCCCGCTGTGAGGTCTATGCAAGTGGTGCAGTGACGCGTCCTAAAACCCGGAAGTAAGCTTCGCTCGGATTCCCATGGGATTCCCTCGACATGGGATTTCTCCATAGGATTTTGGAAAATAGCTCGAAATAAGGTCTGTGGAAAACGAACCTGTTAGATAAATGAACGTTTTGTTAAGCCGGATAATATCCACTTGTCTACCCTACTTTTATTATTTTCGAATCATAAATCTAAACGATAGATTTAAGATCGATAGATTTATAATTAGCATAAGTTCGTTCATGATGGCTCACTTCAGTAATAGTGATGACATCGTTGCGAAATTATTAACCGAGTCATTTTCAAGATTGAGTGGCAAAGGATCAGCTGAAGCAAGTGGTTCATCCAAAAGGACAGGAGGATGGACTTTGTGTTTGAGTGATTTGATCATCAAAGGTAGGCCTAAGTCATTTTCAAAGTGGGCCGCCGTGCCGACTTAATTCATTTGTAATTGTTACTTGGCTGTGGGTGCCCTGTCATGATAGGTGTTTATATAAATGGTGTTGTTTTGTGTGGTAGAGGGTCGCTGTCATTGATGCGTTTTGCACCCCGGGCCGCTGTTTTGATATTCCGCTGAAGTATAAGCTGTGACGTAATAACTCTTCTTTTTTTTCGAGGGAAGGGGGGGGGGGTCAGAGGGCCTAGGTATAAAAGTCACGGCTCGCCACTGCGAAAACGTCTTTTAAAACTACAATTCCCAGTAGAGACGTGCCATAGCACATGTTACGAAACACAATAGCCAGCATGTGTAGTTCTGTGGGGGGGGGGGGGGGGGGGGGGGGGGGGCTGGACCCGTTCGAGTCCAGTTCGAGTCCAGTTTTGGAAAGTCTGCCTTGGTTTCATTCAATTTCATAGAGCTGTTTGACGCTTAGCGTAACCTTGGCACACTGCCACTCCAACATCCAATCACAGAGCTTGAATATTAATCACAGGGTTTGTCAAGCAAAGGGACTAGTCCCAAACGATAGCTGAGGATTGTGGGTAGTGTAGTGTCTGCGGCCATTCTAAACTCCGAAAAAACTATTTGTTTCTCCGAATCGAAGGGGGAAAACACAAAAGCATTGCACACAATTTAAACCAAGGATAAACTGATGTTTATAGTTGATGAGTACTGCAGATTACTATGCAAACTCCGAGACCGGAAATACTGTTTTCACCCCAAGCTGTTGCCTGGCAACGCAATTCTGTTGATAGTTATTTCATATTGCCAAAACATCCAATCACCGAGATTAAACCATAGCTGAGGATCTTGGGTAATCAGTTCAATGGGTTAGTGGTGTGTATCGCAATGATGCCCGAAATGTCCCATATAGGCCTAGGTCTATTTCCGGTGACTTTATTTTGAAATTCAGTTCCTGACAGATGGCAAAAAAGCCCGATATTATAGAATCAAACAAATAAATAAAAACAAGGATAATTGTTAATTGGTGAGTAAATAACAGTGTGTAAAGAATAACAAATTAGAAGGGAAAAAAGATTTAAAAAATACAGATTTCAGTATTCTGAGGCTCTGAGCCCCATTTCTTTTCCTCACAGACGACAAAAAAAGTCCGACATTATACGATTTAAAATAAAAACAATAATCGTGGCTTGATATTGAGTAAGGAGATGTTTTTATCAACCCCACAGCTTCCGGTCTTCCAAGACCCGACCGGACAAAAAGACGTGGTGCAGGCACGAAACATACAACCAATAGAAATACATTGCTTTTAAAATCGTTCTGTGTAACATGATTTCGTGACTATAACACGAAATGCCGTGAGACTGGGTTGAAACATGACATGTAAGTTAAGTAGTGCACAATTTGAGACACAGCATTAGTGTTGTTTTTATCACACTTTTAAATATAATCAGATGATGTCATTATTGTGTTAAATCTAGTAATTAAAGATCCTCTTAGGAATGTTTTGTCTTCTGTTTTCGCTTTCGTATTCTATCTGTCCATGTGTTTGTAAATGGATGTGTGTCGTGGTCTTCACTGCGTTGTCGGATTATATTTATATAGTAGTAAAGCATAGTATTAGTATTCTCTTCAGGTCTGTCTAAGCAGCTTTAATGAGATAATAAGCTGCTGCTGATCATAGGAAATACATTCAATAAAACTGGAATGTTGAAAAGGGAGTTAATAAGGAACGTTGAAGCATTATAGTGTGTCAAGGGCAGAGATTTATAATCACAGGGGTAACAGTGTGACTCTGAATATCATCAGGGACAGCCTGTTCAATGCATGTGCACATGGAGAGAAACACACACACACTGGTGCACACTAACATTCACACACACATTTAACATTCACACACACACATATACACTCTGCTCTTTTATTCATACAATATGCATTCATTAGCATATCATTTCCCTCTTCTACTTTGCTCTGCATTCCAAAGACATGTCTCTCTCTTTCTTCCTTGCACTCTAATCTTCAATCAATAAATTCTCTTTCATACTAGTATACACATAGGACTGCCAGCCCCACCCACCCACCCACACACACACACACACACACACACACACACACACACACACACACACACACACACACACACACACACACACACACACACACACACACACGCAAATCTGCAACTCTGCAGGCCTGGCCAGCAACAGCTTCATCAATCTGGTCAGCTCTCTGACTGCGGCCAGCTATCAACACAGTCAGGAGTGTAACAGGCTGACAAAACAGGTGTGTGTGTGTGTGTGTGTGTGTGTGTGTGTGTGTGTGTGTGTGTGTGTGTGTGTGTGTGTGTGTGTGTGTGTGTGCGTGTGTGTGTGTGTGTGTGTGTGTGGTCTAGCATTACTATACTTGTGGGGACCTAAATCTGTTTACATAGTCACGTGTGGGGACTGGCTTCCCTTATGGGGACAAATTGGAGGTCCCCATGAGGGGAATCATTAATTTTAGGGTGAAGACTTGGTTAGGTTAAGGGTTAGGGTTAGGCATGTGTTGGTTATGGTTAAGGTTAGGATAAGTCTCCAGGAAATGCATGTAAGTCAATGTAATGTCCCCTGAAGTGATGTATACATGGTATGTGTGTGTGTGTGTGTGTGTGTGTGTGTGTGTGTGTGTGTGTGTGTGGTGTGTGTGTGTGTGTGTGTGTGTGTGTGTGTGTGTGTGTGTGTGTGTGTGTGTGTGTGTGTGTGTGTGTGTGTTACTGTGTATTGTTACGATTATTGTGTTATGTCACGTTTTGTATGTCTTGTTTTGGGTGTTTTGCTGTTCTCCCTGTCATGTTTTCCTCCTTGTATATTGTCTGGTCCTTCTTCCTGTGTTTTCCTCCCTGTCGTTAGTTTCCCTGTTGTGTCTAATTGTCTGATTGTGTTCACCTGTGGCCCTTGTGTTTCTCCTCCCCTGCCCGGCTGTTTCTCGTCTTGTTATTACCCCTCCCTGTATTTAGTCTGGTCCCTTCCTGTGTTCAGTGTTGGTTCGTCTTTTGTTTGTGACTGAGTTCACCGGTGAGTGTTCTGTTTTGTCCAAGTATTTTTTCGTTATCCTTGAAATAAAGGTATTTTCAGCGTTATCTGCATTTGGGTCCTGCTTGCTTCACCCCCCATAACAGTGTATCCTATTATAAATAAATATGGGCTAGCAATTTAAATTACAGCCTGCAGTATAATTATGATGCGTATAAATGAAATTCTTGCAGTGTGCCTATACTGAGACAAATTAAAAGGAAGGTAGTGATTAGCGCTGACAGTGCAGGTAAAACAAGAGATGGAGTTGTGTCATGAGAAGAGAAAGGTAAATAATTGAGGACAGTTGAGTAGTAAATTGTGATGGTGAAGAGTGTAAAAGTGGGGATGGGTGTGACAATCTGTTAGGAAAGAGTGTGTTATGGTGAAGAGGAGGTAGAAGGATAAAGAAAACAAAGTAAGAAGGAAGGAGGCGGAAAGAAGGGATAGTAAGTGAGATGAATATAGAGGAAAAGTAAAGGCACAAAAAAGGAGAAACGGTTTAGGTGAAAGATGCAGAGCGAGGAAGAGGAGAGTCCACAGGCATCATGGTGCGATTAGATGGATGTACTCCATCAATCTGCTCCGTCCACTGCTTCATAAACTCAATTAAACGGCAGGCCTCCTGAGGAAGAACTCTCCTTCTCCAGCCATCCATCTGAATCTCACTCTCCATCCCCCCTCCCCCTCTTATCTGGCGGGAAATCTACCGGTTTGTTCCACCGATTCTCCACCCTGTCCCTCCACAACAGAACACCCTTACCTCCGTTGTTAGAGGCAATGTAACAAAGGAAATAAAAAATACCGACGCTGCCCCTTTACACAACACCTTTGGGTGCCATCGTTTGCCATGATTTGAAGGAAAAACCGATCCAAATGTGCAGCTTTATCTGATTCCTAAATGCTTAATATCCTTGAAAGCTCACTGTTAAAAAAAGACATTATTATTTAAGGCCAAATTTCCCAAAGACCTCCGTTTTTTTATTACTGCAGTGACAAGGCGAATTCCACTTGCTCTCAGCGCCAGAACAACAGGAGAATAAAAGGAAAGAAAAATAGAGAAATGCACTCCGGACCACTTCATAAAACGACGACAAGCTCCAATCAATAAATCTACTTTTAAGGGGGAATGATGGGAGATGGAGAGGTGGGCGGCAGACAGCACATAAAACCTGACGGATAGAAAGAGCTAAGACCGACTGCACGAAATTAATTAAACTTAAGGAAATTCATGGTGATTGGACACATCCATAATTACTCTCTCTTGATCGTGTGTGTGTGTGTGTGTGTGTGTGTGTGTGTGTGTGTGTGTGTGTGTGTGTGTGTGTGTGTGTGTGTGTGTGTGTGTGGTGTGTGTGTGTGGTGTGTGTGTGTGTGTGTGTGTGTGTGTGTGTGTGTGTGTGTGTGTGTGTGTGTGTGTGTGTGTGTGTGTGTGTGTGTGGATGGAGGTTTTACCACAGATACAAGTAGAGGGGGTTGTGTGTAGCTGAAATTAAATGTGTGTGTTTGTGTGTGCTCTTTCAAATGGAGTCCTTGGAAGTAAAGTACCTCGCTCCCAGTGTGTAAACCAGTCAGTCATCAGGTCTGTCAGTAGTCCCTCTGACTTGA
Organism: Gymnodraco acuticeps; assembly: GCF_902827175.1. Taxonomy (NCBI): domain Eukaryota; kingdom Metazoa; phylum Chordata; class Actinopteri; order Perciformes; family Bathydraconidae; genus Gymnodraco; species Gymnodraco acuticeps. The sequence goes on from NW_022990531.1 coordinate 172,947, forward strand.
AATCAACCAGCATTAATCAGTGAGTGTGTGCTGGGAGCTTTTCTCCCCTTATGTTCTCCAGTATAGCGTTGCAGAGAAGCACAATTTTTCTTCATATCTTTATTGCGCTGCTTCATGCTCTCAATGGGAATTCTATGCATTGATTAAGTAAACAATAGACATAATTGCTAAGAGGGATTGACGCACTTTATTTAGTAAACCCGCCTGCATTGGGAATGAGCCGGCAATCTTTAAATTGCAAACCTGATTTCCAATTGAACAAAATGATTGCTGTTTTTTTAAGCAATGCTAGCTGTGTTGCTCGAGGAATAGCAATGTCTCTCTGTTGGTTGGCCAACCCAATACTAAAATACCTCAACAACAATTGTGTAAAGACATACATAGTCCCCAGAGGATGAACCTTAATGACTTTGGTATTAAACTGACCTATTGCTGCCTCTACCCAGCCTAGTGTCCTAAAAATGACGTTCCAACGAAACTGCATTGTTAATGACCTTTTCCGACCAAATGTTGGACAAATCACACATTTGTTTCAAATAAAAGTCTACAGAAACTGCATATCTAATGTTAATGTCCCATGTTATTATTACACTTATTGTAAGTCGCTTTGGATAAAAGCGTCAGCTAAATGCAATGTAACGTAATGTAATGTTAAACTCCAAGTCAATGTTGGCTTTTGTACGTCATTTTTTTGTGTGTTTTGTTTTGTTTTGATGGAAAAACTTTAACTACATGTTTAAAATTATGATTGTAAACCAGATATACAGTGAGGCAAAAAAGTATTTAGTTAGCCACCAATTGTGCAAGTTCTCCCACTTAAAAATATGAGAGAGGCCTGTAATTTCATCCTAGGTATACTTCAACTATGAGAGACAGAATGGGGGAAAGAATCCAGGAAATCACATTGTAGGATTTTTAATGAATTAATTGGTAAATTCCTCGGTAAAATAAGTATTTGGTCACCTACAAACAAACAAGATTTCTGGCTCTCACAGACCTGTAACTTCTTCTTTAAGAGCCTCCTCTGTCCTCCACTCGTTAACTGTATTAATGGCACCTGTTTGAACTCGTTATCAGTATAAAAGACACCTGTCCACAACCTCAAACAGTCACACTCCAAACGCCACTATGGCCAAGACCAAAGAGCTGTCAAAGGACACCAGAAACTAAATTGTAGACCTGCACCAGGCTGGGAAGACTGAATCTGCAATAGGTAAGCAGCTTGGTGTGAAGAAATCAACTGTGGGAGCAATTATTAGAAAATGGAAGACATACAAGACCACTGATAATCTCCCTCGATCTGGGGCTCCACGCAAGATCTCACCACGTGGGGTCAAAATGATCACAAGAACGGTGAGCAAAAATCCCAGAACCACACGGGGGGACCTATTCAATGACCTGCAGAGAGCCGGGACCAAAGTAACAAAGGCTACCATCAGTAACACACTAAGCCGCCAGGGACTCAAATCCTGCAGTGCCAGACGTGTCCCCCTGCTTAAGCCAGTACATGTCCAGGCCCGTCTGAAGTCTGCTAGAGAGCATTTAGATGATCCAGAAGAGGATTGGGAGAATGTCATATGGTCAGATGAAACCAAAATAGAACTTTTTGGTAAAAACTCAACTAGACGTGTTTGGAGGAGAAAGAATGCTGAGTTGCATCCAAAGAACACCATAGCTACTGTGAAACATGGGGGTGGACACATCATGCTTTGGGGCTGTTTTTCTGCAAAGGGACCAGGACGACTGATCCGTGTAAAGGAAAGAATGAATGGGGCCATGTATCGTGAGATTTTGAGTGACAACCTCCTTCCATCAGCAAGGGCATTGAAGATGAAACGTAGTTGGGTCTTTCAGCATGACAATGATCCCAAACACACCGCCCGGGCAACGAAGGAGTGGCTTCGTAAGAAGCATTTCAAGGTCCTGGAGTGGCCTAGCCAGTCTCCAGATCTCAACCCCATAGAAAATCTTTGGAGGGAGTTGAAAGTCCGTGTTGCCCAGCGACAGCCCCAAAACATCACTGCTCTAGAGGAGATCTGCATGGAGGAATGGGCCAACATACCAGCAACAGTGTGTGAAAACCTTGTGAAGACTTACAGAAAACGTTTGACCTCTGTCATTGCCAACAAAGGGTATATACCAATATATTGAGATGAACTTTTGTTATTGACCAATAATTTTCCACCATAATTTGCAAATAAATTCTTTAAAAATCAGACAATGTGATTTTCTGGATTTTTTTTTCTTCTCATTCTGTCTCTCATAGTTGAGGTATATCTATCTATCTATTCATCTATAAATGAAATTCTTGCAGTGTGCCTATACTGAGACAAATTAAAAGGAAGGTAGTGATTAGCGCTGACAGTGCAGGTAAAACAAGAGATGGAGTTGTGTCATGAGAAGAGAAAGGTAAATAATTGAGGACAGTTGAGTAGTAAATTGTGATGGTGAAGAGTGTAAAAGTGGGGATGGGTGTGACAATCTGTTAGGAAAGAGTGTGTTATGGTGAAGAGGAGGTAGAAGGATAAAGAAAACAAAGTAAGAAGGAAGGAGGCGGAAAGAAGGGATAGTAAGTGAGATGAATATAGAGGAAAAGTAAAGGCACAAAAAAGGAGAAACGGTTTAGGTGAAAGATGGAGAGCGAGGAAGAGGAGAGTCCACAGGCATCATGGTGCGATTAGATGGTTGAGGTATATCTAGGATGAAAAATTACAGGCCTCATCTTTTTAAGTGGGAGAACTTGCACAATTGGTGGCTGACTAAATACTTTTTTGCCCCACTGTATATATATTTTGTTTTCCTTTCAGAATACATGTATATATATATATATATATATATATATATATATATATATATATATATATAATAAATATATAAAAGACAGGTTATCTGTCTTTTCTGTCCAAATGTGTCACATTTAGAAAATGTGTCCATTCTGTCAGGTTCCCATTCCAATGAATCACCATTGTCTTCCTGTCCACCAATTGTCGTCAGTCTCAGATCAGGCCGTTCCCCCCTGCACTACAGTAACTCCTTAACCTCCAGTCCCAGTCACCTGACCCCCCCCCCCCCCCCCCCCCCCCCCCCCCCCATCCCATGCTCACCTGTTCCCACTTTCCCTCATCAGGCTTGCAGAAGGTTAACCAGGTATAGGTAAAGGTTGCCAACATCTCTTTATACACATCTCAACCTCTATCCTGTTACCTGAAATATTTCCCCTAAATTCTGTGTCTTTTGCTTACCTGATCCACGGACTGGGGATTCTCTACCAAACCCATTGGATAAGTTTGCCTGTTTGGACAGCCTTCCTGCTTCATGTTCTGTAAGTGTATGTACTCCATTTTGTCATTGAAACCCTGAACTGTATCAGTCCACCTACTGTAGTTGTTTACATGTGGGTCATTTCCATGTTGCCCCTTTCACATAAGCCTTGACATGTAACCTGCCCATGACCCAACAGATAGCATGCTAACACGCTAAAACTGATGGTGAATATGGTCAAAAGTATCCCTGCTAAACATAGCATGTTAGCATTGTGTGCATTTTAGCATGCTAAAATAAGCATTTAGACCAACGCAGTACAAGTACAGCCTTAGCATGGATGTAGACTTTTTACTGGACATTCACCACTGGTATTTTTTACATCTTGTGACACGAGACACAGTCACTAAACAGTTTAGTTGAGATGTAAATGAAGGTCAAGAGTGAAGCAAGGGGACATTTCCACATTTCCACCATAAATCTTGTTTATTTGTAGGTGACCAAATACTTATTTTACCCCATTTGGTGTTGTTGGTTGTGCGACCCCATTGGTAGATGGTTTATTGTTGTTTTGGAGTTTGTTTAATTGGACGTTTCTGTACTGGAGTAGCAAACAATTGTTGAACTGTAGACCTTTTTTTATATGATATTGCTTTATTTCAATTGTACTGAATGATTTACAATTCTCAGAAAGAAAATATAACAGCCTCAAAGTCACTTGGGTAAAACTCTAAATCTGCACCCCCCATCCAATTCATTTGTATGATACTCTCAATCAAAAGTAAGTAACGGAAATAAATTGAATGAGCTCAATTCTTTGTGAATGTAATGGGCACGATTGCTTTACTGCAGATGCTTCCACAGCCTCACAGGTAATGTGCACACAGATGGAGAACATTTGATTTGACGAACATCTGCTGAAATGGCTTGAACAACTCAGAATGATATCATATTTGTGTCACAAAAAAGACTACATTTCACACTTGATTAGACATTGAACACGTTCTATGTTTAGTAAAGGGCAGCAAACAAAAGGAAACCTGGTAAACCTGCTGTTTATGTTAGCGTAGAATCAAAGTAAGTGATAAGGAGGACTATTTGTCTTCCTTTATTCTTTTGTTAATATGAACAAACCCCCAATGCTCTCATTTCTTTTTATCCAAAGGAGCTATACAATTCCGAACAAATCCTTAGTGAGCAATAACTCAGTGATTATGATTGAATCCTGTCACTACTTTCTCAGTGTTGCGTTCATCTAATCTACCTCTGCACCACTACTGTCTTTCCCCATTGCAGGACCTGCAATATTTCCTCTCAATTGCCACCGTTAATCGCATTCATGTGAAGCTTTTATGTTCCCTCTCCACAATAACTAACCTGTGTCCTGCAGCGAATCAGTCAAGCAGTTATTTTATAGCTAAACAATTGACAGAACAAATGGTACATGGTATCAAAAAACAAATAGTGTACAGTGACGATCTGATGTTTTGATTCTATTTCTCAATCATATCCATAAAATGCCAAGTGCAGATCAACAATATTGGAAAAACACTCGAGCCGCACACCAACAGATGTCTTCGATTACTTCTGCTGATGAGATGTCTTTTCAAGCTGGCTGTTGGTTTGAGATATGTTGGAAGTTTTCTCCGGCCTCCCGATTGTATTGTTAAAATAAATGGGCTTGAGTCTAAAAGTATAGGGGAAACCTTATTAAGTTCTGCTTTTGTTCCCTTTTTCTCTGTCAGTTGCATGGACTGTATGTAGAAGCTGATGTAACCATCGTCACACATTAGTTTGTGGTCGACCGTTTTAAAGCTTCAATTGTGGCATCTTGTGTTTTTTTACGAACAGTGACTATATTTGGGTTAATAGCAAGGCAAGGCAAGTTTATTTATATAGCACCTTTCAACACAAGGCAATTCAAAGTGCATTACAAAAATAAAAGACATTAAGAAAATGGCATTTAAAAAGCAAAGATAATAAAATAAACATTAAAAGACAAAATACATGAATAAAAGTTACAGTGCAGTGTAAGATATGAATAGTTCAATTAAAAGCAGCGCAAAAAGAAAAGTATTTGGCTAGTGCTAGCTGGTTGGCTAGCTTGGTTATTAGCAAGTAGCATCTATAATTCTGTGGGATGCTAATATTGGCTAGCAAAAAACAGAGCGTGTTTACTGGGAAAAAAACAGGCAACTCCTTAGAATGTCTTTTATTAAAACTGAAGACTGAATAACGGCATGACAGTGATAGCGTGGTAGTATCTGTCAATCAGGAGGTAGCCACACATTTCCTGCTGTATATCAGGCTGAAGAAAACTTGAAACTAACAACAACAACCATACACTCGGCAATAATAGGTTTAATTGTTCATTTCTGGAGTTAAATTATAATGGAATTAAACTCTATTCAGTGAAAATGTCTACTTGTCGAGGAGACAAATCATAACGTTATCATGATATTTTCAAAACTTGAATTAATATAGTTTTATAATGGAGTTTATTCCATTCCAACTGTTAAACTAAGCACTCTGCATTGAATATAAAATGTTAAACTGCTAATGCAAATAAATGTTCTATCAAGCAACTGTTAAAATAAATACAATATTACATTTCCTAATCACTTGAATTGTGTTTTATGCAAATAACCACTCTAGATGAATGGTTCAATTTCAGGACAGTGGTGGAAACAGTAAGACTGGAGCCTAGGATGAGGGGTTCAATTTAGAAAATGCTGTCCCTCTTTCCATAATTCCTATTGGCTATCCTACATCTGCTCATAATAAACCAAGTTCAACATTTCTTACACACGTTTTTCATTTAAAGGGGTCTCTTATATTTAACCCTGCGTCAGATTAGATTAACATTCAGATTTACAAAGCACCATCGTTCTGGTTCCCCATGCAGGTCCCACCTTTTAATCAGCTACACTTGGCTATATATCTGGCACCTGAGAGCAGCTGAATTAATTTATTTCACTACGCTTTGCAGCTAGTTGGCCTCCGCTGTGCCACAATAAACAATTCGATCCCATTCGCTTGAGTTAAATCGATTCAGTCCAACTGTCTGTGTGATTGCTGAATGAGGAACAATAATGCCAAGGAATTTTAGCACATAATCAACATTGTTTTAGAGGCTGAATGAATCCCATCCCCTCTTGTAGGGGGAGGATTAGAGATTAAAGACTGTAATCATGCAGAACATTCTGACACTTTAGCACTGCAGTGTTCAGAACTAGTAAATTACATTGTTATTTATAGATTATCATTATCAGTGCTGATGACTAAAACATGGAGATTTACAGTAATAGGGAGTGGAGTGGGGAAAATTAATTACCGCAATGAATTACATGCTCGTATTTCAGTTATCCACTGGAGAGTTATGACCGCATTTAACTTGTTTTATCTATTATGTTAAACTGCTTCTCACTGCATTTCTGTGCTGTTTCTCAGCCGTCCTGTACGTGTATCACCGTGTGCCTCTGTCTCCATGTGTTATAGGCGAGAATCTGTTGTTTTGGGGTCAGGTTGAGAGGATTCGACTGCTGTGTTGAGCTGACTTTGGCTCCAATTAACAGAATAGCACTTGACAGCAGCAGAATACAAAGTGAGAGCTACTGTGGCTCGGTGCCCCGTATACTCCCTGCTATCTAATTCTCTCTCAGTTTTCCCTTTTCCCACCCCTCTGACTCTCTGTGATAAAATCAATCTTTCATGATCTCGGTTGCGGGAAAATGCCACATTGCAGCAGCAAGTATTAAAAGGCTACAGCATGCACAGCAAGTGTACATTTCAACACCAGTGATGTTTAAAACATGAAAAATGTGGCTCCATGAAGGTGTGAGAAATAGCAACAGGAGATGCAGCAAAATGACGAAAAGACATGTAAAAATATAAAGATATTTCAAACAGAAACCTGTACAATGAATATGACATACGGAGATAGTAGCCAAAGAGAGTCACAACTGGATTGTGCAATACTGGCTGTGTTTATATATGTGTTTATGTACCCTCAGGTCTGTTTCTTTGTGTGTCTCTTATTCTGTTTGTGTCCCCCTACTTCTATTCTCTTGACACAGCTCTCGTTTTTCATTTTTCTTCTGTGTGCCTTCGTATCCTTTGCTCGCTGCGCTGTCACTCGGTGGCTCAGGGCTACTTGTTTCAGCTCATCAGTAAAGTCAACTGTACAGTGAGGCTCGGCTCCCTGCAGCTCTCTGGCTCTTTACTCAGATCTGATCCAAACTTTTTTATAGAATTAATAATTTGACCCACTCTGAGCAACTGCACCACAGTATGTATGATTTAACGTACATTTTTTAGATCTTTAGCCATCTGACAAACAACTCTTCCTTTATCTGCGATTGTCCAACCATATACTTGCAACTGAAAGGAACGCAAACTTCAAATTGTAACACCACAAGCCTTAACAAGGTTCAGCATCTTAAGAGTTTAATACAAAACCAAAAACTAAGAAACAAGAGTGTGAGCAATGGTTTAAACATTGTTTATATGCTCTAAAGTTAGCTACTAATGGAAGCATGCCAGGCTAGCTACGGTAGCTTACCACCAAAGCTAGCATTGCCAGGAGCATTCGAGATGGTCCATTTTGCTAGAAACTATGTGAGGTTTCAAGTTATGTTAGTGTAAAAAAAGGGGTGCGAGTGACTTATCCGACCGGCCCACCTCGGTACCGCAAGTAAATACCGCTAGTAAATTGTCGATGGGGGGGGGTGCTAGTGAATTATGCGACCGGCCCATCGGGATTCGTCCCAAATATCCCGATGGCCAGTCCGCCACTGTGCATGCTGCTAGATTAACCAGAAGGCAGGGCGAATCTAAGAAACAGAAACATTAAGAAATGCAGAATTCAAATTCTAGCATAGATGGGAAGGTCAGATTGTGTTTACTTCTGGAAAAGGGCCATGTGAAAAGGTACTCACGAATCAATGAAGTTCACATCATAACTAATGAGACACGATCAGGAAGCAACGTGCGCCATCGGCTTAATAAGACTCAGTTTCTGCCCAAACAAACTAAGACACAATCTCAGAGCTTTTAAACTAAAGTGGGGTCAAAGGAGTAATTCTTTTTTGAAGAGGAGTCAGACAGAAAACTATATTTTGAAGGACACTTTAGAAAACTCATGGAGCTGACGTTAGCTTAATTAGCTACATGTAGCTAGCAACAGGATATAACTCTGCTTTTGTGTGCTTGTCTTTCCTAGTTTTAATATTGATGCACAAGATAATGTGTATTAGTTGCATAACAAAATGTAATTCAGGTGTATTTTTATTTTATTCAAGTGTTGTAACTTTGGGAGTGCTGAAATCAATTGTTCATAAGTGAAGAAAATGTCTACAGAAAGATTAGGTGGGATTTCTCTCACAGAAAGGCTCTGAGATCACTCATTCATGAATTCAAGAAGTCTCTTTCAAAAGAAATCCTATGGATACATAATCGGGTATGCATAATCCTACTGCGGCAGGAGGATTCTGGCTTGCTCAGAAATAAATAAAAAAACAGTTAAGACTCTTAACTTTCCCACGTAACACTATTTTTGGAGGGGAAAATGTCCTCAGTTTATATTAAGGGAATAAAACAATATCGAAAGGGGCCAGTTTTTTGCAAAAGTGATTTAACATTATGACTTGTGTGTTGGCTATTTATTGCATTCTTTGCCTGTTCTTTACTCTTTTGTTATGTGGGGACACTTCCTATATGACATCTGCCGATCTCTTGCAGTTTTCCCTTTCTTAAGTCTTTTTTCATTTGTGTACGTCTACTTAATTTCTACTGCTTTGTTGATGTAGTTGTCTGTCATTGTTCCCATGTGTGACATCCTGTCTTCATCATTTGACTCCTCTCCATTATCTCCTGTCTTCTTTAGCTTGAGGTTTTATCCACACAATCTTAACCTTTTCAGCTTGACATCCAAATAACTCCTAAGTATTTGGTAAAGGTTGAAAACACAACCTGCGAGGGCACTGCAGGAGTAATGAGTTTCATGAAAGCATCTCACCTTGACTTCAGGTCGAGCCATCTTTCTTCCTTCTTCTAGTTCTTGGCTGACCCGCTGACACGATGTCTGTCAGGATCCCGGTGTGTCGCGCCCTCGTCTCTCTGATGGGCAGAGTCCAAAACGCTCCACTGCCCACCTGCCCATGCAAGTCATTACCTTTGGTCCCAACTCAACCTTTGAGTGTGTGTCCAGTGATATTTTAATCCTTGTCTTAGCTGGTCTTGATACTACTGTATTTGTCGCGATGATACCCTGTTTCTGGGTTATAGGAATGTTTCAAAATTTGGAAAAATATAAAATATGCTTTATTACTGACCGATATTCAGCAGATCAATACAAATGTAATGCATGTGCTGTATTAATGAAGATACAGCTAGCAGCCACTTAGCTTAACTTAGCACAAAGACAGGAAACACAGGAAAAAGATCATTCATTCTAAGCCGCAGTGCTTCTCAAAGTGTGGTCCGCGGACCACTGGTGGTCCGTGAGCGCCCCCTAGTGGTCCGTGAGTCTATTGGTAACATTTCACATTTGAAATAAATAAATACATTTCAGTTTTCCGCACTCTCGCGGGAATATCTCCGCAATGGAGCGAGGTTAAGTTTCACTTTCGATTGCATAATATAGCCCAGCGCAACACCGTCATCACACATGTTGCCACTTGTTTGTAGCATTTTCAGGCGATTTGTAATCTGTTCTAGAAAAACGATGTGTTTTTTGATATTTGTGGAGTTAGGTGGTCCGCGAGTGTTTTTGTATTGGTTAAGTGGTCCTTGGAATGAAAAAGTTTGAGAAACACTGTTCTAAGGTAACAAAACTGCTTGCCAACTCTCCTTAAGTTTACTAATGGGTGGTTTTCATTGCATGGTGCGACACTGCTGAACTTGAGTAACTTTTGGTACCAAGTTCGTTTCTCTATCTCTTTTTCCACCGTGGATAGCACCACATCAGTGTAGACAGGATTATCAGCTGATTGGTTGAGCTACCTGGAAGTAACTGCTGTAACATAATCTTCACGTGAAATCCTTTCACCGTCAGAAGAATATCTGTATCAATACATCTGCAATTAAAGTTTGTATGAATTGACATCAATAATAAGCTGTGTAAAATGGTGAGGACTGTACACATAGATTCGCCATTAGCCACATTTATATGCTGTCTTTAGTGTAACGGAAATACCAACTGGACTTAAAGGTCTCCTATTTTGCTATTTTTAGGCATATATTATGGGTCTCAGATATATACAAATATATAAAAACATGACTATGATGTGTTTTGCTCAAAATACCAAACAGATCATGCATTTTAGACATCCCTCATATCCCTCTATTCCAGCCCTATAAAGAAACGTTGATTTTGGGTCCTTGGCTTGAAAGAGGAGGCAGAGCTAATGCCTGCTCAGAATTACCCAACAGATACAGTTCAATTCTGCCATGATTAAACGCCATCATGTTCCAAACCACATCAAGGATTATTTCTGAAACAGTATGGAGCTCAAATGCTTTCTCTCTTGCGGGTTTATCACAAGGTGAGTTCTTTTTTGTATGTCCTGCTTTTTTATACATGTACTCTCTCCAGTACAGGTTAGCTCTGAGTGTTAGCGATACTTGCTAATGTAAACAAAGACCATATTACGTCCAAAACACGTCAGGCATTGTTTCTGATAGCAACTTTCCGATAGTGCCGTGGGTCCGCATGTCCGATATGATTTAATTTATGTCATATCGGGCGCAAATCTTGATCAGCTCCGTCGTACCCCTGTTTTTAGAGATTTGGGTACGGAGGAAAAGAGAGAGGGTTTTCTTTTCTGACACTTTGTGAGTTTCCTGACACACCGGGGACACATATTTATGTATAAAATACATCAAAAAGTGCATTTTGCATGATAGGACCCCTTTAAGTATGGTTAGGGAAGATGTGCATGTGTTGAACACCAGACAAATGCACATCCTCAATTGCAGTATTAATGGGACTGCGTGCACTTTACATGACCGAACTGTACGTAGATGCAGAAAAGAGGCTTTAGTTTATTCAATGAATGAAACCATCCCTATCGTTCTCACGAGAGGATCCTCCAGGTCAGATTGAAGTTTTAGTTTCCCGTTTGGGGATTCTCAACCAGAGGAACTGTCAGAGCAGTGATGTCCCAGCATCAACTCCAGGGAGGTAATTAGAAGACCGCTGGTTTGTGTAATGCTGTGGAGGAGACGCCAAATTAAAAAAGGACAACAATTATTTGATGTAACAAAAAAAGATAAACACACAAATAATACCACACACTCAAAGCCACTGGTTAATGTAACAAAGTTTCACTAGTTTTTGTGAAAGTTTGATAAAAGTGGAGGTTTGTTTCTCTGATTGTTGACAGTTTGGTTTGACAGAGACAGCTCAAACTCCTTCTGGAGGAACTGTTAATAATGGCTCAACAACTGAGCGATTGCGAAGTGTTTATTTTCTCTGTTCTTGTTCTCCCTGATGACAAGGACAGTTACTGTCATACATAGCTTTTATGTGAAGTTGCAGTGTTATATGCTTACGTAAAATATTACTGTATTGTTTCTGGCAGATGTGAAAGGAAGATCTAAAAGTAAACATGCTCTATTTTTGACAACAGAGGTGTTGCATCTCAGTTATTTATTCTCTGTGTTACGGTTTATTCTGTGACCTTTCTGATAATATGACCTGGTTTTCAATAAGAGCTTTATTGCCATGACAAACATCATTAAGATGGGTCCTATACTGTATTTTGATAGCTTTTCCCAAAGTAGAGGAAGAAGCGTTAGCCAAGAGATGAAAATAAAAGGTTTCTATAAGTTGCTATTTCTCATTTGTGTTTCTGTGCTGATGCTGGTGCCTCTCTTCCAACAAACTGTTGTAATTACAGAAAGCAGACTTGGCAGCTCTCTGAGTTAGATCCGTAGCCAGTGTTTCCATAGTTGATCTCGCGGGACGAAAGAGAATAGAGGGCGCGGTTGTGGATGAAATGTTTTCTCTGAGGAGACATTTGTGGGATGCACAGAATTGCCTTCATGAGGACTGCCAGATGGCTAGTCATCCGTCTTTCTCTAAAACGCCCCAGAATCTGTCCACTCTCTCTCTCTCTCGTAAAATACCTCTGTTGACTTCTGTGGATGCCCATTCTTCTGAACTGCTTGGCGTCGAACCTGCTCAAACACTGGCTTACTGGATTTATTACAATCTATTGTAATTCCCACTGCTGCTGTAAGAGTTGAAGCCTGAAAAAGCTTTTTGACATTAGTGTGTATGACATTCGGATTATCGTATTGTTCTCGGGCGAGACACCCAGCCCCTAATTGCTCCCGATGGCATGGGAATGGGCAAATGCTGACTTGTATATGAAAAGCGCTTTAAGCTGTCGCACAGATTGGAAAATCACTATATAAATGCAGTCCATTTATTACGAATGATTCCTCAATGCCACACTTGTCATAGGTGCCCTTATCAGAGATTAAGGAGGATCAATTGCAAGGCAGACTGTAGAGGAGGGACCAAGTCAAGTCCCAAGAGATTCAAGTCCTAAACAAGTCATAACTCTTCTACCTGCATGATTTCCATGTTGCTCATTTTCAGTTTCCTAATTATTTTGTGTTTCTACTGGGACATGTCTCCATGCTTTAATGTTCAAAAAGGTCTTTATTTTTCTCATACTACCTGTGCTGCAGCATCTCTTTTCACCCTCTGTCTGAAACCAGAGCCCAGTCTGCTGTGATTGGTTAGCTGGCCGGCTCTGTTGTGATTGGCCACCTGCTTAGAGATGTCCCGCCCCTTAACCTGTCACGTACAATGTGTTGGAGCGCTAGCCAATAGAAACACAAGTGTTACATAGTGATGTCCCTTTGCGTTTCAGGCAGTGAGATAGTTTGAGATGTTAGCCTCTGCAGTCCATTTACATGCACAAAGACGTATATAACACACTATAGGAAAGGTAAAACACCAAAAAGTATATTAGTGCCTCTTAAATCTGACATTTGGGAGTCTGAATTGAGTCTTGCGATTCTTCCTCTGGTAGATTCTACAGCTGTCAACTGTAATAAACTTTGTGTAAATAATTAAACAAATGTGATTATCTAGCCACAGGTTTATTATTCACTTAGATCAGTTTGCCGGACTTCGGGCTAACATTTCTACTTCCAGTGTGCCTCCACTTCAAACAAAGTAATCATCTTCACAGCTGACACTCCGTGTGCCCTTCACATTTGATGCATTGAAGTGGACGCTCCAGTGCCACATCTGTTCACATGGTCTAAAATGTGTAGTGACACCTCCTCAGGTTTCATCAGTGAGCACATGGGCTGCATGCTGTAGATGAGTCAGCTTTTGCGGCTCTTAGATTTAACAAAAATATATACGAATCATAGTGTAATGAGGATAAACTGACTGTCTTTTAAAAACCAAAAACGACCCAATTTTCCTTTGTCATTGTGATACATTTGAAGGGCAAATTTGAGTCTCCATTGTAACAAATAGTGTTTTCAGGTTTCTCTTATGCAACGCTGTGAGGGCTTACATTAGGCTTCAACCCTGTCATATTATACCTTCTTGACAAACACCATTGGTGTCATAACAGCTACCTATTACCTCTGTAGGATGCGTTTTGAGCTGGTGCCATCAAGTGGAAAATGTGAGTATTGCAAAATCACAAATCAGCTCTGTTGCCATCAGAGGAATTTAAAGCTTCCAGGCTTGTTATATCAGTCTGAATCTCTCCTGAGCAAACAAACGTCTCAACATGTCTAGAAGTTCCTTTCTGAAAGTGGGCCATTGTGTTAGGAGACATTATTTTATTGGGATCAAGATAATAGCAGGTCTCATTGTTGCAACAGCCAGTGTGTTCATTAAGGACCATTCAACCCCCAGCTATCAGGTAGTTAGTGTTACCTTCTCCTGCTTCCTGCTCTTTTCTGTCTTCCTTAACCTTCTTTTCTTCCACCCCATCTCTCTCTGTCGTCCACCCCCCTTCTCCCTTAGAGGTCTGCAGGCACCATATCAGGTCCCTGTAGACACCACAACTACACAATCCTCCTAATGAGGGACAAAATGCCCCCAATTCAACTGTAACACTGACTCTATAGTGGATATATGACCGTACATCGATTTCGTTGTGTGTGCCTGTGTGTAATAGATATACAAAGGCAATTTCCTGTGCAGGGTTACATGGTTGGACTGCTTGACCTACTGTACAGTACACAGGATATTTAATTCAAAATTAAAGACTGAGGTGTGTGCTTTTGGTTTTCGGTGTGTTTGATCTTGCATGCATGTTTGTTTTTATAAATGCAGTTCCTGGAAAACTATGAAAGATAGAGTGCATGACTTTCACATATAAAAAAACATCTGTCACATTCGATCCATTGCCAACTGCTGATTAATCCTATCGCCATCAGGGAATCTTCTCGGTTTTCTTACAGTATTTTGGAGCAACTTTCCCAAGCTGGTGCACTAATTCCGCTTCTCCCTAACCCAACGAGTGCTAGTCCTTAATCCTTCCTCTGAACGCCAAGGGTTTATTCTATCTGAAGCATCCACTCCAGAAATGTGTGCCATGATCCTGGCCGCTGCTCAGTCTCTCTCCCGTATGGTACTCTCACTCTGAGAGGGGGGGAGACAAAAGTTCTGTACTCTAACTATAATTGTTACACATTTATTTGTTTCTTTCTTGCCTAGACTTTTCCAAAAGAAAATGGATACTCTCGTGACTCGTGCCCTTACACACCAGGAGCAATTCATTTTCATAAGGCCATATTTTCCAAAATATCAAACTATTAATTTAAGTTAAGTGTCTCCAACGTTTTCATGCTAAGGGTATATGTATAAAACGGTGATTGCATATTAACTTGGATCTAGAACAACATGCAGGTCGGCATAAAGTGGCATTTATAAACATACCTTTTGTGGAGCATCATTACAAAGCTTTTAATTAATAATATCTGTCCTACGCTAACATAGTTTTGTTATTGATAGGTGACACACAATGTTATATACTGTATATCTCAAGTGATTTCACAAGGCTTCCTGTGTAGACTTTCATCAATGTTGTGTAATGACCTTGGTTGTTTTTTTAAACGGTGATTTATCTTTGCTAATAATATGTTGGATTCATGTTTCTGTAATGTGTATTTTCAGACATATTTTAACTTTATAACAATAATTTGGCATTCATGAACCACCTGTCGAGGACCACATGTCTCAGGAGATCTTGCAACGATTAAAAATTGAGGTCACATAAACTTCATTAAACTACGTGCGCACAGGGACAGATAAGTTGTCATTTTCTCTCTCTCACACACACACATGGAGGCAGACACACTGAACTCACACACACACACACTGTCCAGATGGGACAACCCAAGGGCATTGCAGGAAACGGCTGTACATGGTGACTGATGCGGCAGAAGGTCTGGAGGACAGTTCACATGTGTCTCTATATATATTTATGCATCCATGTATTTATGCAAGGGCACGGCACTTATCCTGGCCTTGGCTCCACACAGACAAGGAGCTGCGTTTGTTGAACAAAGTTACTCCAAAGCAGTGACCTGTCCAGCTGGTGGGCCGGCGCTGGCTGGTTGTCTGTGGAGGGAGCTGACTAGATGGAGGTGAAAGAGGTGGTCTACAGATTAGTGTCCAGCTTTGGCTTTGGTTTTATTTAAAGAGGAACTGTTGTGCTTTTGGGGGCTTTCTCTTTCCTGTAGTGTGTTATAAGTTTTTGTGCATGTTAAAGGTAGGGTAGGTAAGTTTGAGAAACCGGCTCGAGATACACTTTTTGTTATATTCCATGGAATGCTCTTAACATCCCGATAGCAATGAATATCTTAAGTGCTTTGACAAAAAATCCATTAAAAAAGTCATCTGTGGAAGCCGTGGCGCTGTAAAAAGCACGACCAATCATCTGAGCCGGCCCGGCTAAAGTAACTGGATGGCCTACCTGCCTGTCAGCCTTCCATCTGGGCACAAACTTATCTCGTGCCCTCATTGGTCATGTGTGCGTTTGTGTGTGTTGGAGGAGGGGCTCTGTGAGGAAGTGGCAGATTTGTTCCGGCTGTGTATTTTCAAATTCTAGCGCACTCGAGCTGGTTTCTCCAAAATTGCCTACCTCACCTTTAATCGTCTGCAAAGGCTAAAATCCCCAAATTCCTTCCAGAGGGAGTTTGTCTCCCCCTGAAACGCCTCCATTGGATTTCTTCGTTTATTTCCGTTAAATAGTGATATCACTATGTAAAGCTTCTCTGGCTAGCGCTCCAACACATGATAGGCTAAAGGGCGGGACATATCTACGCGGTTGACCAATCACAACAGAGCCGGCCAGCTAACCAATCAGAGCAGACTGGGCTCTGGTTTCAGTCAGAGGGTGAAATACAGGCAGTATGAGAAAAATAAAGAGCTTTTTGAACATTAAAGCATGAAGACACGTCACAGTAGAGACACACAATACAAATATGAACCTGAAAATTAGCAGAATATCTATCTAACATCAAAAAGTGATCTGTTTCTGCATCCAATAAAAACAGAGCCAATTCTTGTTTGCAACAAACTTGACCTGCAGAAACTAGTTTGCTTTGCATGAGTGCTTTTAGTAAAAAAAAAAGTCCATTGAAATAATATATAATAGCTGCAAAGGCCAAGCCCATTACAACTCCAAGGCAAAATGGATGATGGAAAATGATAGGGGTTAAGGAACAAGGTCAGGAAAGTCGGAGGAGGACACGAGTAGAGAAATGAGAGGAGGAATGGAAAGCGGAGGAGGTGCAGCCAAGCAAAAACTCCCTGGGTAATTAAGGATTTTGAGAAATGGGGGATTTTAAAGGAAGTGTACAGAGGTGTAAGAGTAGAAAATATGAGGGAAAAGACGAGGTCTGAGGTGTAAAAAGTAAGAAACTATTAGAAAACGTAAGGTATGCATGCTTAGTACTGGTGTAAGTGTGCTGCAAAAGAGGTCTGAGATACAAGGAATGAACAAAGGACAGATTTGCGGAGTTATGGAGGAGGGAGATGGAGGATGAAGAGTTAAAGGGTTCAAAAGAGGATATACCCTTTTTTCTCGTACATGCTTAAAGAGGGTTGCTGTGACAAACTGACAGTCATTCAAAGTGACACCTACAGCAGAGATGAACCCATGTCGGTGAAGCATGACCGGACAAAAATAATCACGTTCTAGACAGACTCCTATGTGGAGACGACTACTGTGACAACACAAGGAAGAATCTGTGATTGCGAGCAATGCGTATTTTAAGAGATTAAAATAGAATAAGGAACGTTTATTCCGCTGCTAAGAGTGGTTTGTTTCTTGAATTTGGTTAGACAGATTAACCAACAAGATCTAAGAATAACATCTGAGCCATTTAGGAGACTTCACAGTGGCGTAGTGTTGTTCAGGCGTGCAGATTTGTAAACGAGATTAAGGGATGTCTTCCTGCAGAACACCAGATGAAGGAAACATGGGACAAATTATAGGGTTTTCTCTTACCCTAAAACTAAGAGCCTGGCACTCTGCTACTGTGCAGTGTGCACACATTAATTATTCGCAGGGTAACCTTCAAAAAGTGATACATGAATCCTTTAATTATGCATATCAGTTCTAAATGAAACATTAAGCCGTGGGGAGAGCTCACAAAATGCAGCTTTTAAACACTTACCTGTTAAAAGCCTCCCTCTTTTCTCTGTCTCTCACCTTCTCTCACCCACAGAAACACTCACAAACTTTGAGGACTCTGTTAGAGACTCACAAATCAGAACCTTTTAAAATGAATTCTCAAACCTACAATGCATTTGATTTGTGTGGTGAGCTTTGAGGCCACAGTTTACGATTTTTCTTTTTCGAATTTGATTACATCTTAAAGCTTCTTTAACCAACATATTTAAGCTAGTGGTATAACCTAATGCATCGCCACATTGTTCTTTTGTACAGTGTACTGTGGTCCAGTCTGTATTTGGACTACTGTTGGAAGGATTCAAGTCTTATATATAATCATATCTACTGGATTGATTGGCACAACATCTTGAGGTCTACAGATGTTCGTGGTTCCTAAAAGACGAACGATGTGGAGCACCTGACTTTCATCTAGTGCTACAACATTTTTGGTTAGAAGTCAAATGTCTTGAAAACTCTGACAGTTTTCTATGAAATTTGATTCATTTAATATGTTACTTCAAAGAGGAGGAATCATTTGGTGTCTGAACTTTATATCTAGTGCCATTTTAGTAACATTTAATTTGTCAAATATTTCAGTTCGAAATCTACTTTTCGTTTAGTGCAAATGACCAAATGTTAGCATCATAGCATGCCAACACGCCAGACTGAGATGTAAGCTAAGTAAACATTAGCTAAACAACATGTTGGCATTGTGTGTGTTGGCATGGTCAGTTTAGCATTCAACTGCTTGCATTTTCAAGAGCCAAGCATTTCTCTGAAGGGTTGGTGGAGACCAAACATTGAGCTAAAACGGGAGTGATTATTGGATTTAAAAATAACATATATACCCTACCCTATATATATAATATAAATAACAAAATAACAAATGATATGCTAACATATTGACATTGTAAATCAAGTAGCAAGT
This sequence comes from Gymnodraco acuticeps, assembly GCF_902827175.1. Taxonomy (NCBI): domain Eukaryota; kingdom Metazoa; phylum Chordata; class Actinopteri; order Perciformes; family Bathydraconidae; genus Gymnodraco; species Gymnodraco acuticeps. The sequence goes on from NW_022990531.1 coordinate 191,802, forward strand.
CAAGACAACATACTAGCTTGACGTACATGTGGTACAGCCTAAATAATAAATCTCATATTTGTTATTTAATTTTAACAGACAGATTTTGTGGACTAATTTTGCATGGCACTTGCCCTTAACATTTAAACCGGTTTATATGAGATGAACTTTGTACCAGAGCTTAAGAGGGACTCTACATGTTGGAGGAAAAGCCAAATCACCCTTATGTGTCATGGCAGGATTTGCACCCCCAGCAGGGGGTCGGTGACTCACCGGCTTTTGTCACAGAGGTACTGCCATGCTAACAACTTTGGCCAGCTTGACAGTCCCCTTGTAGTCGGGGAGAAGGTTAACGTTTGTCAAACGTCATGTAGAGACTCATAATTGTGCTAACCAAGCTGATTCAGCGGCTCGGCTGCAGGGAGCAAGGACAGGCTAGCTCTGTCTCGCATTTATTATCCACTTTCTCTCAAGACAGGTGCAGATTCTAAAGGTCATGGGCCAGGTCTGCTTCACATCTGTCCGCTCAACAGTTTTGCTGCACAGTGAAATGTATGAGGTATCTACTTTCTCTGCAGTCATGATTGTTACCCCAGAGTTTAGATGACAAAATGATATTTACAAGATCTGGTTTAGACAGATCTGGACGGCTGTGGCTCGAGAGGCAGAGATAACGCTTCCAAACGCCCAAAATGCCTCCCAATGGCCAATAGGGAATATAATGAAACACATAATACGGATTATAATTTGTCATAGTTAATCTTAAATGGTTATTTTGATCAAAATCAATGTCTGTCCTGAAGCTGCATCTCTAGCTAGAGACAGATCAACACTGACACTCTGTGGACACTTAAAGAACTGCAGGTCACAATATGAGACACCCAGACTTTGAAAAAGTGAATACATTTAAATTTGGGGATAACAATACAAGATTCATTATCCCCATATTTAGCATGCGTTATTGAAAACATCTCATGATAGTTATGAATTTCATATACATACATACTTATATACATTTACATATGGGCCATTCTACCGAATTGGTGCAAAGTCAGGTTGGAACAGTTTTGAAATGTGTTTTTTTCCCAAAACTTTGTCCATATATATTTTGTACCATATCTAAATTACACATATCTAGTTAAAGAACTGTACATTTTTATATCGTATTTTCAGACTGTATTGGAATGTTCTTCCTCTACCAAAAATGGTCACTACCGAAACATAGTACATACACTGTAGTAAAAAAGTATTATATTAACCTGTTAAGATTGTTTTACCTTCCCTTCTCTAAATAGTATTTTAACAAATATTTCTTGAGGGTTTTCACAAATAAATTAAAGCAATTTAATTTATAATCACATTTCAAAGTTCAATTTATGCAATACATAAAAATCATAATGCAAACTTTCTTTGTAAAATGCATAATACTGATCATATTGATTCCAGAGTTGATTGTTGAAATCGAACATACATTATGATTAAACCAATTAGTATTATATCATTTTAGTTGATAAGTCAATATACTTAATTCTTTACGAAGCATCCAGTGTTTCGGTAGTGAGTGACCACAGTATTTTGTTCTCAAGGTTGTATCTTATTCTCTCAACCTTATTGCTTAATCTTAACTCATAACATGCCTTATGTTGAAGTGTGAATGTTTGAAGCTACTGACCCAGAATCAGCACTTTAATAACAGGCTGAAATAGAGGGGGATTTGGCTAGAATGGGTGATCTGTTTAGTATTTTGAGCAAAACACTTCATAGACATGTTTTTATATATATCTGAAACCTATAATATATGCCTAACAATAGTATAATAGACCTTTAAAGTAACACACTGATTTTCAGACTTTAAAACACATTTATTTCAAAACTATGGGATTTACCTGCTTACCATTCCATTTTGTCACTCCCGAAACGATCATGTCAATTACCAAAAGGTAACCATATGTTTCGCTCGTGACTGTTTCGGTAGTGACGATTCTAGCTACATTTGAGCATAACTAAAGAATGCTAGCAAGTACATGGCTAGCATACACGTTTTTGAAGAGGTTTACACACATAGCAACATAATACTTTGCATAAACCCCGAAAAAGTGTACTTAATTGAAGATAATATGTCTTCGGTAGTGACAATTCTTAAGGTTAGTGAGTACACGCCGATTTTCTGATTTTGGAACAGATTTATATCAAAAGTATGGGATATAGCGACTTGCCATTCAGCCATGAGGGACAGGGATGCAGTGTCACTGCCTTGTCAAAAATGCAGGGGCGTGGCTAAAACCCCTTGTGTTTCGGTAGTGACATGAAAACTAGGGACATGATTTTTTTAGTATAGTTTTTTAATTAAAAATTGACACCCACAATTAATCTAAATATTCCAACTTCTGTTTGAATGTAATCATAAAGATCTTCTAAATACACCATTCAACAACATAAAATAAACATGTTTTAAGTGTTATTTACAGAAATTGAAATGTAGATGTCAGGGCTGGGCACAGCTACTTCCCAATAGAAAGTACCCAATACATGATGTTTTTGTATATTAAGCTTATCACTATCTAATGTAATGCCTTATGTTTAAATAGACCATAACATATTCTTAGTAAATATCTATGTCTGCATACTTAATTGTTTTGTTAAATCGTTTTTCTTGTTGTGGGACTTTGAACTAATTCGGTAGAATGCCCCATATACCTTATTGCCTACCAAATGATTCAAATCATTATGTGCAATCTATGAATAAAATGTATAAGCATACCTGAAGCTATAAGAATGAGTCAATAATAACAACAGACGTTCTCAAATTTGCAATCAATGGCTTTATGTTTAGGTGGATTTACAAAAGAAAACAATGACACAAACAATATGCATAAACATACTATAGTTAGAATCATTAAATAGGGAATAATATCCAGCACTATCTGTTGCAATTTCCCATCACAGGTAGCATCCAGCACACGTCAGATCAACAGAGTGATTTGTGCAGGAATACATTTCACTGGTCTGCTCAGAATGTCTCTCAGTTGGTGGGCAGAAGGCAAAATAACAAGAGAGCAAATTAAATTGAGCCTTCAAGCCTCTTAGATGGGCAAACGGTGGCCGAATACTTACAAATATCAGGTTTGGAAATATAAACGCTGCAAGGTAGAAACGATAACGGTCACAGCTTGGAAGGTAACATTTGTGAGATGTTTGCTTATTGCAGGAAGATGCAATGACATTTAATGCTGGTTTAGTCATTTTCTTTGTTATTTCCTTGTTTTTTTCCGTTTGATCGTTCCACGAGGTTCAATATGGTTCATATGGGGAACACTGTCTTCATCAGGCAAACCTTAAATATGTCAAAACTATGAATTAGCTTGAAATTAGACAGTTTTTGTTCTTTCTGATGGCCGTGTATAATGCACTGATATTATAGGCTGTGAGTGTTGCTGAACTACTTAAGTTTTTCTCACTACTTCTACCCACTTTCACCTCATTTGTGTACGTTTTCTGGAGCTCCACACAGTAACCTAACTAGCAGATTTGAATGCAGACAGCACAGGGAGTTACCATCTGTGCTGCACAAAACAACATGCCAGCTCCTAACAGTGATACTGTCACCAGGCGGAGGGAAATGAAGGCACAGAGGTGCATTGTATATGCAACACACTCTGGTGGCTGTCAAAGGATGCAAACAAGTTGTATTTAAAATATGTGGATGAGCAGTTTTTATAATACACATGGCAACAAAAAAAAGGGTATAATAAAATGTAATTATAATCAGCATCTCCCTGTGGCAAAGAGGCACGACTCATGTCATATAACAGGACCGGGGTGCAGTTCACTTAAATATCTGAGACATAAGTTAAAGGGGCCCTATTAAGATCATTTTCAGGTTCATATCTGTACTTAGTGTCTCTCCTGGGACATGTCTCCATGCTTTAATGTTCAAAAAGCTCTTTATAACTCTCATGCTGTCTGTGCTGCAGCACCTCTTTTCACCCTCTGTCTGAAACCAGAGCCCAGTCTGCTCTGATTGGTTAGCTGTCCGGCTCTGTTGTGATTGGTCAACCGCTTAGAGATGTCCCGCCGCTTAGCCTATCACGTACAATGTGTTGGAGCACTAGCCGCTAGCCAATAGAAGCGCAAGTGTTATGTAGTGATGTCACTAAGTTCAGGAAGTAAACAAAGGAGTCCAATGGAGGCGTTTCAGGCAGAGATGATATACGTAGGAATAACTCAAATGTAAAGTGAACTGATCCCAGTCCTGCTATAATGACACATACTCAACATGTGGTTTTCTCCCCATCACCTTTCTATATATTGTAACTGCAGTATGAGTTAGGTGTCAACAACCTGCTTTATCACAAAAGATGCAACAAATCAAATCATATCTTGTCAGTTGAACTTGACACATATTACAGGTATAAAAGGGTCAATGATGGACATTTAACTTCAGGCTACCAAAGAACAATAGACAAAACAATCATAAAAGTGCAAAATGTAAATATTGTTGACATTAAAAGATCCTTCAGCTATCTTCATCCTGATGTTCCTTCAAACAGCCTTCATATAATTGAATATATTAAATATATCTATGCAAAAGTGTACACTACATATATCTGATATGCATGTCAGTGTAAAACAATTACATTAATTATTAAATAACTAAACTACAGAAGTAAAATCTTATTAAATTAACACCAAAATGGGAATTAAACTAGTTCCAGGTGTAAAGGAACACTATTTACTTTTTTGTATAAAATGTATTGTACTTCCTAAGTTGGATGCACTAATGCGCAAGAGGTATTTTAATGTTGTAGGTGGTGTGATTACAGCCTATAGATAAATGTTATAGAGTAAAAAGTGCAATATGTTATATATGTTATGGAGTAAAAGTACAATTTCTTGCAAAATGAAAATGCTAAGTTACGCCACAGTGCTCCAAATCTTTAATATACATTTGTCTGTTATATTTTACTTCTGAAAAAAGCTTAATTGGACATCTGACTTTCCATAGATGTATTTATAAGAAGGCAACATTCATTAAAGTCAGTTTTAAGTGTTAAAAAGCATCTGTTATCCTGCTATGCTAGAAAACCCAAAACTTCATCTGTGTTTTACAAGTACATTGAATTTGATTCCAGATTCCCCTTTAATAATAAATAACTAAATCATGTGGATCCTAAGGAGGTGTAAATTATTAATTTTTAAGAAAACACTTGTCAGTAATAGCTTCCAAAATGGCCATTAGCTTAAATGCTATAGTGTGTAATGTATGTACAGAAGGAAAGGAGAAAGAAAGACAATTATCTTGACTGTCTGACTTCAATAAAAGTGACCTTGTGAGCGCACGGGGATCTGCGGCTCTCAGGTTACGCGTTTCTCCCCCGGTTGATGACGTTCCCCCCTGGAGGGGCGATGTGGATCGAGTCCAGGATCGGCCGCAGAATCTGGCCGAACGGTCTGGAGACAGACGGAAGAGATTTGATATTTTAAATCACAGCAGCAAGGGTTCTTAACATTGATCATACAAAAAGCATTATATTATGTAGCAACTTCATATATCAGCGAATGCCTTTCAATTTGTGCACGGACAAGAAGTATCTGATAAATCTCCTGCCTTTCTTTTTCATAAGCTCCTCAAGCCTCTCCGTCTTATGACCTTAAACTATTAGAAACATTTGTATTCCTATACGTTTTGTTTTTCATATTCTAATATTGAATTTCTTGGATTTGAGACCTTACATGTTGTGACCCAGTTAAAGAAACTGTTCATCTACATTGGAGTACTAATGGATGTAAAGGGGAATGTGAGAAAATAAATAATAAAGAATACGTTTAAAGAATAAGAATAAAAGACACATGCTTTTTCTTTGGTTACCGGGCCTTTTTTTATGCCTAAACCATACATTTAAACCCCTTTTCATTCATGCATTTTAAAAGAATGTGCCTGCTTTGGGCAGTTTCTCAATGTCGAGTGTACCTGCTGCAGAGCCACTATTTCAAGTATACTACGTCATCGAGTGGCGCCGAATGCTAGGCATTTAACATGCATTTCAACAGTCCTTCGGCGCCACTCGATGACGTTGAGATAGTGGCTCTGCAGCAGGTATACTCGACATTGAGAAACGGCCTTGGTCTTCCTGTTGGGTTAATACATTTTTCTGCATAAAACATATTTATTTAGCTACATTTTGGCAGTTTCATTTAAGATTGTATGACAGCAGGTTGACCCAGACACATAGAATGGATAGTTTACATATAATAATATTGGGAGGGATGAAACTCTCTGTAATGGTCTCACATGCAGAGCACACAGTGACATGTGTTCTCTGCTTTTAACCCATCCTAGCACCAGGAGTCTAGTACTAGGAGCAGTGGGCAGCTATTGTACAGCGCCCGGGGAGTGAGGGGGGAAGGGGGGTGTCCAGTGCCTTGCTCGAGGGCACCACGGCAGGGCAGGAGGTGAACTGGGACCTCTCCAAGTAGAAGTCCACGCTCCATATTTAGGTCTGTTCGGGGACTTGAACCGGCGACCCTGCGGCTCCCAGTCCAAGCCCCTACTGACGTGGGGAGTAGTAAACAACTTCAAATTATAACTACATTTTCCAGAAGCTTGATGTTAGCTCAACTATTTTCACATATGTTATTATTCATATTATTGTGACTCTTTTTCATTGTATTTTCTTAAACCTTCGATTGGAGTCACAGGGAGCTGACGGATTGAGTTCAACACTCACGTGGAGAGGACTTCTGATGGGAGGTCGGTGATGTGGGATGGGATGGAGTTGCCCGTCATGAACTGAGCCACCTCGTTGGTGAAGGTGTTGCAGTTGTGCTCAAACAGGCGATACCTGTCTCCTCTGAACCAAGAAAAAAAAGGAAAAGTAATATCAAATAATAGTTTTTCAGTAGATTTGTGAAATTAGCCAAATGAAATGACAATTAAACTTTGAGAACTTGTGAGAATCTCTTTTACTTAAGGATTAATACTATGTGTCTTGATTTGTGTTGCCTTGAAGAACAGCTATTTAGCAGTTACTCGACCTGTATGTGCTTTCTCCCAGGGAAGAGAGGTACTCCATGAAGATCTCCTCAGTTACTTCGGTCTCTCCGAGCTCCACCACTGTGTCTGGAGGACCCAGCATCGTCCCACCCTGACAAACACACAGTAAACAAACATCTCATAACATGTACACGTCATATGACATCCATGAGCAGGGAAAAACTAGTTAATTCAGTTGTTCACCAATACTGTGTGGATTTACAGACTCCCTGTTTGTAAATCCACACTATTATAGGCCACTTCAATAAACACATTATTAAAGTGGAAAATGAATTGTAAAACTCGATAAATATTGTAAGACACTACACGTAAATATTGTAAAAAATATTGTACTTATAGATATATACATTACCTTTTTTTTTATAATTCAAGTTTTCAAGAGTCATAATCTAATCTAATCTTGTTGATAAATCTCTCTGCTGTCACTTTTGGTTTGCATACTTTTTCTCAATAAGCTTGTGGAAAATAACAGAGTTGTGAAAGGAGTCAGTCCCCTTTACACAGACTCACCGGCGGACAGCTGGAGATCCCCTCCCCTCCGTAGAAGAACTCCTCACCGTATGCCACTATAGCTGTGTGCCTGTGAGAAAGCACACAGTTATCAAAGATGTAAGTAAAGCTTAGAACAGTGGAATTGTGTTTATTTAAAATTGTAACTAAGTGCCTCTTTACAGAAAAGCAAGCTATAAACCAGTTAGACAACCTAATAACGTATAGCAGTACACAGTAATTCAAATTAAAAACCCAGCATTTGATAAATTCATTGTTATAATGAACTCCCAAAGTATGTATTATAATTGTTTTCAATACAATCTCTTATATTGTTAAATGATGCTCTACTTTTTTTTAAATTACTTTAAGCTAAATACAAAAACATTACTCAATAACAAAATAAGCTAGAGCTGCTAACAATGAGTTTTATTTATTAGCTTATTGTCACAAAAATAAACGGCAAATAACTGATTGCTTATTTTTATGAACTGTTTTATTTTGTATGAACAAATGAGCTGTTTTCAGAATCTTTTAAGTACTTTTTAGTATATATTTTATGGTTTTGGACTAACAAAACAAGACAATGAGAGTCGCCTTGGATTTTGAAAAATAGATACTTCTTTTTTTATTCTTGCCATTGTATTGACCAAAGGGTTGATCGATCAAATCAATTAATCAATAATGAGATAATAATCATTGGTTTCAGCTTTAAATTAAGGACAGAAATAGTCACATTTCCAACATTACAGTATTATATTAAGTCATGTGTTTTCTGTGATAATGAATGGGTCAATGGCCTGGACTTGCAATGTTTTCACAACTCAAGAGGTCGTTTTAGATATCAAAAAGACAGCTGTCAAAATAAAATAAAAGGGTTCATACCATATACCATCCAGTTGCTTTCCTGTAACAAAAAGGGGTACGAAATGAATCGGTAGAAGACGACATTCAGTGCAGCTGTAACTTACAAGTGTATCAGTTTTGTATCAAGACCTGAGCCATTTCTTAAAACATAAATAAGCATAAATCAGTCACGATTCACATTATATTTTCAAAATAAATGCATTAAAAAATCTTGATGATTTAACCAAACATCAGTTCACTGAACGGTAATGATTACATACAAACTGTTAATACATTATAATAAATCCCCTATTTGTGTCCAAGGCCGGATTTTTTGTCTGCACTTACCTAACATGATGGGACTAAGGCTGCGCGCCATTCCTCTCGATAAATCATAAATATATAGCTGAACATTGTATCGCGTTACATTATTATCCATAATGTAAAACCTAAAATAGCTTTTTTTATTTAATGTGTTTCTTGGCTGGCTAAGCGACGGATATTTAACCGCACAGCTGACCGGGAGGATCTCATACAAAAACACTTCCGATTCCACTGCTTCAACTGCCTTCAAAATAAAACATTTGTTTGCAAGACGCCAGCAATTCATCGTGAGCTTCCTTGAGAGATCTTCTTATTTTGAAAATAAGTTATACCTCGTCTGGTTTTACTATCACTATCGCTTAATGACTTGACAGTTTCTATGTAACCGCAGTTTTTGCTGGAAATGTGCCACTTTAGATAAGAAAAAAAAGACATTTGAAACTGATGATCCCTTCAGATAACACAGAAAAATTACTGAATATGTAATCGTATTAATCTAGAGCCCCACACTCATAAGCAAGCACATAAGCAAGTCCTTGTAGAAAACGGGACAACCACACAGACCTGGGTGCATTGTAGTCCCTAGTTAAAACCCCTAGATGGCGCTGTACACACACTAATATTAACCTTTGGTCCACATTCCGGAACAGCGGTGGCAGTAACTGTTGGTAGAGGTTATAATAATATTCAGAAGTATGTCAAAGTGTCAAAGTTTAAAGGGAATTCGCAGAAAATAATGTGCGCAGTTTTCTCCAGGGTGAGATCAGGACATACTGGACTCAATTTACATTATTCATCATGAAAACATCCAATTAGAAGACAGTTGAACATGTGTTATTATTATGTTGTAAAGATTCACTATAGAAAGAGAAATACTGAAGTGAAGTGTATAAAAAAACATGTTGAACAATCATATATTGCAAATAGTAATTTACAGATTCGTATTAGACTATTACAATTGTCAAACTCAGAAGGCAGCCAGTAATAATACTAATTCAAAATAGGTACATATTGCACAACACTGTGTCCTTGGGCAAGACACTTCACCTGAACTTGCTCCTGTGGGTATTGTCCACAGTGACCATTGCATGTATAAAAAATATGTGTAATGTGTATTTGTAAAGCGCTTTGAGCATCTGGAAAAGCGCTATAATAAATGTAAGGAATTATTATTATTATTATTAACACTGATGTCGTCGCGTTTGTTTGTTTTTCAGCGGTCTTTAATTAAATATGTCAACAATACCGTTTTTATTTCTAGAATTTAGCATGGTTTTCTTGTAATTGTCTTTCAGTCTTGACGATACACACTCCAATACAGTAGGTGGCGGCATGCACCTTAAAACGTTGGTTTGTCGCCCGCCATTAAAACAAACGAAGAAGAAGTGTGCCGCAGCCAGCCACAACCCTCCCTGCCTCTGGTCCAAAATAGACAGTTGAGGGCAGAGCAGCTGATAAAGCAACCAGAAATGGCTTCCACCGGAGTTCTTCCCTTCATCAGGGGGGTAGATCTCAGTGGAAACGACTTTAAAGTAAGTCTTCCAATATGTTTTTGCTGGTATTGAATTCGTCGCGGTTGAACGCGTTGAGCTAGCTAGCTAAAGCTAACCCAAGTTAGACAGTCACAACAGACGGCTAAACTCGCTAAACACTAGCTTAGCTTAACGTCGCTAGCATTGGGCGTTAGCCAGTTGTCAGTTTGACATGGACAAAGTAGCTGTCTGGTTTCCGTCACTAGCCTGTTTCCTGGCATTTGACCACTTTCTATTTAGAGGAATGGGCTGAAAGGGTTCGTTTTCTACTTTGTTATGGGTACATGTTAGCTCATTCTGTGTAGTTTGGGATCTTTAGCTCTAGTTTCAACGTCACATTAGCTAGCAAACTTAGCTTCACTGTTGGCTAACTCTGACTCAAACTTCCCTTCACAACATGTCTCAGCTTTATCAGCGTTTTAGTACAATCACTAACCTACAAGGCCAACAATTCAATACATTTGGTTACAGTTTTAGAGTTTGTTGACTCAATGTCGTCATGGTTGCAGGATTGAAAACAGACACACTTTGTGAGCTTAGTTTGAGAGACTGGAATTAAAAGCAGCCCGACTGACAGCTGAGATCATCTGGCATGTATTCTAACTGTCAGAACTATTTGTGTGCGTAATGCTAGCTGCCATGTTGGTATGAAAATAGTACGAAGCTGGATAAATAACCTTATTGTTAAATGAATGGCTGCTTATATCTACAGTACAGGATGACATCATTTCCTCTGCCTAACTATGAATCATAACGACCGACTGAAAGGTTTCTTATCCCGACTATAAAATACTGCACATCACAGCTAGCTAAATGTCTGCTTTCTAAACTCATGGAGCTGATTTTAAATGACCAAGTTGACTCACAATAAACCAGCAAGGCTGTCAACTTATATCAGGGTTTGTAGGTGCATGCAAGAAATGCACTGTTCTTATTCTTATGGATATACAAGGTTCATATGCTGTGTTTAATACATTTAGCTAAACATATGGTAATTATTTGGAAGAAAAAACTTCAGTTTGAACTTAGATGTGTTAACACTACATCTAAGGGTTTTACACCAACATTTCAGTCTCAAATGATTTAGGTAACCAGACAATGTTGGGTGGGTTTTATTTGCACCCTCCACCAACTTCCTCTCAATTTAACTTTCCAAAGATCTAGCATTGACCTTCCTTTCCTCTCTGTCTTTACAGGGCGGGTACTTCCCCGAGCATGTGAAGTGTATGAGCAGTCTGCGATGGCTGAAGCTGAACAGGACCGGACTGTGTTACCTCCCAGAGGAGCTGGCCTCTCTGCAGAAGCTGGTGAGACCTTCAGGACTGCACTTGAAATCGTAGTTGTCACCTATAGCAACCTATGTTAATGTAATTCCCCAAGCCATCTATACATGCATGGTTGGGAACAGTATTGTTAATTGTTTATATTTAAAGGACTTCACATCAGTAGATTTAGACAACAGTACAACCTCATTTGATAAAACACTCAGCCTTACTTTAGTCCTTCATATCCTTGATAGGATTATCTAATCTGAACCTCCAAAGCTTTACTCAGCAGGCTGCGGTGAAAAGGTGAATAAGATTAGTCTGCTGTCTCAGCAAGGAGTCACAGTGTCTGGGCTGTGTTTATCAGTCTTGATTTGATCCTGTTTTTCGTCGAATCATTCTGTTTAGTGACAAATGAGAATTAGTGCAAGAAGTACGTTGCAAACTGGACATTTATAGAGTGTATTTATGGAGTTATAGATGATATTTTCTTTGTTGGTGCAGTCTGTAAACAAAACCTCTGTTGTTCTTCTTCAGGAGCATCTTTCAGTGAGTCACAACAGCCTGACCACTCTACATGGAGAACTGTCCAGTTTACCCAATCTACGGGTAAGTGACACCCACACGCGCACAAGACAAAGCATGTGGCAATTTCTTACAAGCCATAAGCACTGTACATTTCAATGTGATGCTTTTAATATGGCCCCTTCTCCTCGTGCCAATGTGTAGTTTTTATATTGCCCTAATTGTGTTCCTATATCTGTGCAGGCGGTGGTAGCCAGAGCCAACAACCTGAAAAACTCCGGAGTCCCCGATGACATCTTTCAGCTAGATGACCTCTCTGTGCTGGTATGTAATACTCTCACACAATCCCAATGTATCTGCTTACCAACCCACATCCAACATAACTCTACCTCCCTGACAGTATTGTCTTCAAAAACGCCACATTTCCCCTTATTCTCCTTCAGGACTTGAGTTTCAACCAGCTGACGGAGATCCCCCGGGACCTGGAGAACAGCAGGAACATGCTGGTTCTGAATCTGAGCCACAACAGCATCGACGCCATCCCCAACCAGCTGTTCATCAACCTGACAGACCTGCTGTATCTGGACCTGAGCGACAACAAGCTGGACAGCCTGCCGCCGCAGATGAGACGCCTGGTCCACCTGCAGACGCTCACACTGAACAACAACCCGCTGATGCATGCCCAGCTGCGGTGAGCAGACAGGACTCAGGGCTGCACAATTCATCAAAAATGTGATTGAAATTGCGATATGGACAATATTCAAATTGAAGAAAGCACCGTCTAAATATATGTGTTGTCGTACTGTGAGAAAATACAGGCCTATAAATTGTGTTCTACTTAACAAAACATGTATGTTTGGCATAGATCCTTTAAAAAAAAATGACACCATGATCATTAATATATTTTTTAATGACAATCTGGCAATATCACACCTTTACCTGATTTAACGTTTATTTGTCTCTTTATTTCCGTGTGTGTGAGCAGCCAGCTGCCAGCCATGGTGGCGTTACAGACTCTCCACCTGAGGAACACCCAGAGGACCCAGACCAACATGCCCACCAGCCTGGAGGGCCTGACACACTTAGCAGGTAACACACGTAGATAAACTCACACACACCACTGTCATGTTTTCTTCCAGAGCTTTTTTCGGGGCTTGGCCCATTCTTCTTCTTACGGTTACCTCTTGGCACGGTGGTACATTTTTCACATAGCAGTACAGTCAAAGTAAAACATTTCAGAGTCTTAAACATTCACCACCTGACAGGCAACAGAGAAGCAGTCTTTCTCTCCCCGTGGAAACGATTATTCTCTAACACTATTAGTGGTGCATTGTCAGATGAAAACATAGACATCTTGACCATTGCTACTGACTACTAAGTCATAAGAGAAGTCAATGTTTCAATTGCTAAATTAGGAAACAGATTAGAGGAACACAGTTGCTCTGGGGAAACATCCTCTTACTAACCCGTGTTCCCTCTGTCCTCCCGTCCCTCCCAGATGTCGACCTGTCCGGTAACGACCTGTCCCGCGTCCCCGAGTGTCTCTACACTCTGGGCAGTTTGAAGAGACTGAACCTGAGCAGCAATCAGATCACAGAGCTGTCCCTCTGCATCGACCAGTGGACGCAGCTGGAGACGCTCAACCTGAGCCGCAACCAGCTCACCTCCCTGCCCGTAAGCTCACGGAGAAACACTCACTGCAGCTAGGAGCCGCTGTTTTATCTTTCTGTGTTTAGAACGCTGTGGAGCTGGAGTTGTTGCTACATTTAAGGACACATTTGATTACATTATTTTGGGTGTTTTACTGGGTTATCAATGTGATCTACTTTCTTGCTGGAATCTTACTAGCTTTTGTAACTTGCATTAAATCAACATTTCTCTTGTGTGTCTCTACTCAGTCTGCAATCTGTAAGCTGTCCAAACTGAAGAAGCTGTATGTGAACTCCAACAAACTGGACTTTGACGGGGTGCCTCCGGGCGTAGGCAAACTGTCCAGCCTCACAGAGTTCATGGCTGCCAACAACAACCTGGAACTGATCCCAGAGGGGCTCTGCAGGTGAGCTTTACACACCAACACACACACAGACTGAAGGTGCATTGTTACTCTGATATTTATATTTTCCCCTAAAAGGCTGAGTCTTGATGAAGAAGCATTTATAGCTAAACAACCAAATTCAACAGCTATGTAGAAGTATGCTGGCGGTAGGAGATTCTCTGTACATGGTGAGTTATGTCGACACAAGAGTAATTGGCTATGTTGATACAATATGTGGTTTTGTGTTGTGTAGGTGTGGCAAGCTGAAGAAGCTGGTGCTGAATAAAAACCGTCTGGTAACGCTGCCCGAGGCCGTCCACTTCCTGACTGATTTAGAGGTACAATCACTATTAACTAAAAATGCACTTGTTTCTCCACCAGTCACTGTGGCAGGTTACAGAGCATTTTTTACTGGCCACTCAATTTGAATGTTTCTGCAACTTCTGAACTCTAAGAAACAAAAACATTTCAACACTGAGTCAGTGCTTCCAGACAGTTGAAATATGGAATATATGAGGTCTATTTTTATTTTTTATTTATTTGCCATGGTGTTGGGTGACCTGACATTTAACCTAAATTCCCTGCAAGGTCAAATACTCTGACAGAATTGGATTTAAACAGCATTTATTTTAGGGAAAATTGTAGATTATTTATAGGGTTGATTACTTCATAAAAGTGTCATAAAGTAACTTGTCTCCTGGCTGGAGAGAACATATAACACACTTACATACAATACATTCTAGTTAAAATAGGATGAAGTTGGATAAAGCAAATAGAACTTAATCTGACAGACATAACAACTTCATGAAAAAGACAATAGTCCAGTATATTTTACATTTCGGTAGGAATGCTAATGACAAACAGACCTGGAATGATTGGTGCTCTGTAAGGTCATAATGTTTAGGAAGGGTAAATGCAAATACATGATGATGCAACCCGTTCTTTTGTCTCTAGGTTCTGGATGTGCGTGAGAACCCTAACCTGGTGATGCCTCCCAAGCCGGTGGACCGCGGAGCCGAGTGGTACAACATCGACTTCTCTCTGCAGAACCAGCTGCGTCTGGCCGGGGCCTCGCCGGCGACCGTGGCTGCTGCTGGGGGAGGTACGTGTGTTTACGTCTGTAACTGGAGGAAGAGTTTGGACTTTAATGTTTATAGTATAAGTTCCTTATTTAATATTAAAAAATCATTCACATTTTTTTAAATGAAAACTTCATTAAAATCATCAGAATCAGAATTCTTTCTTTTATCCCAGGCGGACATTTTGTGACAGTTTCTCAATTTTATAACAAAATAAAAGATATATTTTAAAGTAGAATTAAAGTAGATAAAATATTTGTATGAACATAAGAAGTTATATAAACAAATTGCTAATTCTACTACAAAATACAGTATAATATGTATATTTAAAAATATACAGCGATGTGAAAGTCTTAATACGATATTAATGTTGATATCAGTCTGCTGATGCTGAAGTAACTCCTGGTATCTCTGTCTTTATGTTTGCAGGAGCCAGCCCCCGAGACCCCCTGGCGAGGAAGATGAGGCTGAGGAGGAGGAAGGACAGCTCTCAGGACGACCAGGCCAAGCAGGTGCTGAAGGGCATGAGCGACGTCGCTCAGGAGAGGAACAACTTGGAGTCAACGGTAAAGATCAGGAAGGATGGATACAACGTCCAGAGGTTCTTAAACTACCTTCCTACTGTAAACACATCCTTTGGTCCTGCAGGAGAACGGGGAACTGAAGCTCGCCGATCTAAAGGTCCGGCGCTGGGACAAGAGTCTGGAGAAACCGGCGCTGGACTACTCCGAGTTCTTTATGGAGGACGTGGGCCAGGTGAGGGGCACACTTTTACTTACTTAGATTTATCTAAATATCTATTTTATTTATTTGATCTTTTACTTGATTTTAACCTTTAACATATTTTGGACATATTACTGGATTGTTGAACTTCTTATCTTATCAAAATCATTTGTTTTAATTTAACTTCTTGTGTTTATACAAATATGTTAATTTCATTATTTCTTTTGTATTGCCCTTTCTGACTTATTTTCTTCATATACATATTTGTATTATTTTTTATTTGTTTGATCTTTTACTGGACATTTTTATTTCATCTAATAATCATATTTTTTGTTTTATTTCATTCTAAAATTGTGTTTTAAAGGTGCTATATAAATAAACTTGCTTTGCCTAAAATAAACCTGTTTTTCCTCGGGAGAAAAAAAGTATTCTGATTCTGTCCAAGCTACAGCCAACCAACTAAAAGATTGATTATAAAAATGTCAGATAAACATTTCAAGTTTTGCATGGTACAGATATCCGTGTTTATATCTCCTGTTCCCCCGTCCTTCAGGTCCCAGGGGTGTCCGTGTGGCAGATAGAGAACTTTATTCCTCTACAGGTGGACGAAGCTTTCCACAGCAAGTTCTACGAGGCCGACAGCTACATCATCCTCAAGGTGACACATCAAATCAAACAACACAGGATATATATTTCTGTAAACTGTCCTGCACTCTATATGCCAGGACAACTCTCTTACCTCCGTCCTTTGTGAACTTGCAGACCTTCCTGGATGAGAACGGGCAGCTGAACTGGCAGATCTTCTACTGGATTGGTCAGGACGCCACGCTGGACAAGAAAGCCGGCGCCGCCATCCACTCCGTCAACCTGAGGAACTTCCTGGGAGCCGAGTGCAGGACGATAAGGGAGGAGATGGGAGACGAGAGCGAGGAGTTCAGCGCCGTACGTAGACTCAACTGTACAGATGATAGGGGCACACCGATAGGCAGACAGACAATTGAGAGTCAAAGCTTAACACAAAGTAAAACCCCTGTGCTTTACAGTGTAACATTTCAAGATTCAAGGCTTTTATTTACAGTGTAGTTATGACAATGAAAATCTGAGGTCCCAGGCTCCTCCAACAGTGCAACACAATCAAACCGATAATAGTGCAAGTAAATAAAATAGAATATAATAGAAACAGTGCAGAATAGTCTATATACAAGTCATTGGAATATTGATATATATCTAAGTTGCAACCAGATGAATGTTATGGATGTTCTTTCAAAGGTTGAGGTGTTTAAAGGTCCTTACAGTCTATGGCAGTGCTTCTCAAAGTGTGGTCCGCGGACCACTGGTGGTCCGTGAGCGCCCCCTAGTGGTCCGCGAGTATATTGGTAACATTTCACATTTGAAATAAATAAATACATTTAAGTTTTCCGCACTCTCGCGGGAATATCTCCGCAATGGAGCGAGGTTAAGTTTCACTTTCGATGGCATGATAAAGCCCAGGGCAACACCTTCATCACACTTGCTGCCACTTGTTTGTACCATTTTCAGGCGATTTGTAATCTGTTCTAGAAAAACGATGCGATTTTGGATATTTGTGGAGTTAGGTGGTCCACGAGTGTTATTTTATTGGTTAAGTGGTCCTTGTTGTGAAAAAGTTTGAGAAACACTGGTCTATGGTCCTTACACACCAAGCCGATTTCGGCCGTCGATAGATGTCGGGCCGTCGATTCGCCCTACTCAGATTGGTGTGTCCCGCCCCGTCGTGTCTTTACGGCCGTGCCGACACCTTCCGCCGCTTGGCTGTCGGTAAAGGGCCGTCGGCTAAAGAAATCACTCTGATTGGCTGTTCAGCTTAGCGAATCAGTGCATGAGAAGTGAAACGGAAGGGAGGGACCCAAACAAACTATTAAGAAGGCAAATCTGAGACTTCATTTAACTCCAGCTCTCGACACGGGTTCGGGAAAGCCCCGTGAGCTTCTCGCTGTAGAGTGAAAACGCAGTCTGTTCTTCTTCTCTCGGTGTATCACGCAGTCTGTCTTCTGGTTGTTGCCTCTTTTGAATGACGAATCCACACTACCGCCGCCTGCTGGTAAGGAGAGTTATTGCCACTCACGCATGCACAGTTCGTACGTGCAACTTGGCCGTCGGCTGAAGTCTTTGCGGTGTGTTCCAGTGCGACACATGGCCAAGACGCAGAGACGCGAGGCGACACAACAGTCGTGTTCTTTTGGTGTCAGTTTGGTGTGTACGCCCCTTAACAGTCTTATGGCCTGTGGGAGGAAACTGTCCCTGAGTCTGGTGGATTTAGTCCGGATGCTTTAACACAATGTTTGTAAAATCCATTTTCTTTATTGGATGGAGTACGATACGATATACTTTATTGTCCCTGTAAGGAAATGTGTTCTGGACTCCGTCCTGCAGTTCCGCGTACATGTACATATACAAACATAGTGGACATTAAGAGACATACACATATCATCAGTCATACACCGTTTGAACAAACACAGACGCACATACTGACAATGGCGACCTATTGAGTACGAGACTGTTTTCTGTCTGCGTGCAGGTGTTTAACAATGAGATCTCCTACATCGAGGGAGGAACAGCCAGCGGCTTCTACACTGTGGAGGACACCAGCTATCCTATCAGGTGAGATGTACGAGACTTGTTTTTCAAATGCGTCTTTGTTATTTCCATTCTTTATGTCTTTCGAGGCGAGGAACAGAAGCGCCGTGAGGCAAGTTAGAGAAATGGAAGAACCTGGATCCATAACTCTGATCAAAATGCTTTTCAGGGTATCCTTTTATCTTCCGTAAAATTGTGAAACTTGTTTGGGTAAAGAGTTTAATGTTTCAAAGTTACATATATAAATCATCTTGCAGGCTAATGGTAACTGCCAGTTGCTTCATTACTCATCACTGTCAGCCTGTTGTGGCCAACATGAGTATTACAACAACAATCTCCACCAACAAAACGTGTTCCCTAAAAATAGATATATCATTTCTCTTTGCTTTTATATGTTATCTTGTCGGAGATTATTCATTTGGAGTCTGAATACATTTAGTCAGATTAAAGCGGTAGATGTTGTGATGTGAACTTTTGTGTCTGTTGGTCTGAAAACATTTTGAATGAGGAATTAAATATTGTTTTTGTCCAACAGGTTGTACAGAGTTTACGGCAAGAAGAACATCCGACTGGAGTCTGTCCCGGTGAAGGCCTCCTCGCTCGACCCACGGTAACTCTCACACACTTCCTGCCTACACTCACACTCTTATGACGGAGGGTATATGATGCTGAACACATTTTAAAGCCCTGTGATATTAGATACATTTTGATTTGATCCCTTTCTATTTGACATTAACTGTAGTTAGTTTTTGATTGTTTTTGTTTTGTTTATGGCAGGTTTGTCTTCCTGTTGGACAGTGGACCAGACATCTTTATCTGGAGAGGAGCCAACGCGACTCTGAGCGGCACCACGAAGGCCAGGTAGGACACAAAGCAATTAGAAACACAAACATTTCGACGGAAGGCAAATCTAAAGCCATAAAAACGACATACTTGTAGTTCAGCGAAGCGTCAAAGTGTGTGCGCATTGTTTCATCCTGCAGGTTGTTTGCAGAGAAGATCAACAAGAACGAGCGTAAGGGCAAGGCGGAGATCACGACCCTCTCTCAGAACCAGGAGCCCCCGGGCTTCTGGGAGGTTCTGGGAGGACAACCGGAGGAGATCAAGAAACACGTTCCGGACGACTTCTCTCCCGTCAGACCCAAACTCTACAAGGTGAGCGTTTGAACGGCAGCGCTGCTTCAGCATGGTGTCAGCGTGGTGCTCCTGCAGTGTGGGTGTAACGGCTCAGAGCTCTAGGAGGTGTGTGGGATTCACTGTGGAGCTTTCTGCTTGATCTCAAAGTCACTGTTTCTGTAAACCCATGATGATGTGCAGGATGTGGGATGGACTGAACCACAAACAGTCCCATTGAAATATGACTGGAATCAAAGAGGTTCATTTCACATTAGTTGTTACTTAAAACTAGTACTTTTTTTAACTTTAATACATGATGGCAGACGAGTCAAAATGTTGTCTAAATGATGGCAATGGTTACAATCGGAACAGTTCTTTAGCTCCAAATGAAATGATGTTTATTGATTATGCCTTGCTGTTTGTAGTGAGTATTTCAATGGGTTACATTCCCTACTTAAAATGGCTTCTTACGGTAACAAATCATTTATCTTGTGAGGGTCTAGGACCTGAGCGTTGAAATGAATCTATACATGTTTTGCTAATTAGACGAGGCCCTTTCTTACACACCTTTCTACTGAAATAGACTTGCAAATTATTTAGAAAAGAAATAAAAAGTCCATCAAAAACGCCGTTGCAGGAAATATGACCTTTAGTTAAAGGTGGGGTCATTTTGGAGAAACCGGCTCGAGTGCGCGAGAATTTGAAAATACACAGCCGGAACAAATCTGCCACTTCCTCACAGAGCCCCTCCTCCAACACACACGAACGCGCACATGACCAATGAGGGCACGAGATCAGTTAGTGCACAGATGGAAGGCTGACAGGCAGGTAGGCCATCCAGTTACTTTAGCCGGCTCAGATGATTGGTCGTGCTTTTCACAGCGCCACGGCTTCCACTGATGAAATGTTGTTATGTATTTTTTTTTTGTCAAAGCGCTTCAGATATTCATTGCTATCGGGATGTTAAGAGCATTCCATGGAATATAACAAAGTGTATCTCGAGCCGGTTTCTCAAACTTACCCACCCCACCTTTAACTCTTGCAGAAACAATAAAAAAGGGTTTATTAGAACTATCAAAAAGTCTCTAGAGCGTGATAACACGTTAAGCAACATGACGGGGGCAGCATGACGACAGATATCATCGCCCAGCAGGAAGTTACAGTTCTCTGATGTTTTGTTTCTTGTGTATCCTGTCCTGCAGGTGGGCTTGGGTCTGGGCTACCTGGAGCTGCCTCAGATCAACTACAAGCTGTCCGTGGAGCACAAAGACCACAAGATCAAACTGGACACTCAGCCGGAGCTCAGACTGGTAACTTTATGTGCTAAAAACACGACTTTTTGAAATATTGCCATTTAAAAAGTCAATATCTGATTCCACGTTGTCCCTCTCGTGTCCCCAGGTGCAGTCCCTGCTGGACACTAAGGGCGTGTACATCCTGGACTGCTGGTCCGACGTCTTCATCTGGATCGGGAGGAAGTCTCCTCGTCTGGTCCGAGCCGCCGCCCTGAAGCTGGGCCAGGAGATCTGCTCCATGCTGCACCGGCCCAAACACGCCTCGGTCACCCGCAACCTGGAGGGCACCGAGTGCCAGGTAACAATAATAATAAAAAAGCTTTATTTATGCAGCACTTTTCATACAACACACGCAGCTCAAAGTGCTTTACAAAGTGACACAAAAAACAAACCACAAGAAATTCCCTTCAGATGATTTGTTAAGAACTTTAAAAGGTACATGCAGCAAATATAACATTTATCAGGTTAGTAGACACAAGGAAGTCAAACGTATGATAATGAAAATAAATAATGGTTTCTCTCTGACAGATAAGACACAAGACGACTGAGTCGATGCAACAATATCAAATATAAAATCATTTTGTTAACACTTCTCACTCACTGCTGCAGGGACTGGGGAGTGAAGGTGGTGGGACGGCACAACCCCTTCTTAAAACTCAATAACATCCACCTGCTTTACATGCTGTCTCATGGCGGTATCTAGGGCTGCACGATATTGGAAAAAACGTACATTGTGATTTTCCCTGCGATATGAAAACATACAGGAATTGAAAAAAAGACAGTTTTTTTTTTGTCCGCAAACCATCCTTTCTTGAACTTTAGTGCGATACAATTGGTATTTGTTTAACTATATTTAACCGGATGAAGGATTTTAGTCACGGACGTCTGGATCTTAAGTTATCAGAGCAACAAGCTGAGCTAGCTCGGTTAGCATGCGCTGGAGAAACACATGAAACGACTGTGTTTTGACCTTTAATCCCCGGGTCCGGTTGCTTTGGAGATGTGATTGTGATTGGTGGTTTGAGGTCACTCACTCAAGTACCCCTGACATGAGAGCCGTGCGAGTTTTCCTTTTGAAGCAAGCAGTAAAATAATTGTAACATGACGTGTTTGAGTTAATTTGCTTACTCAGCATCGCACGTCCTAAAAAAAAAATATATTACATTTTTTTTTTTTATAAATCGCACGTTATGCACTTTCTAGGAAACGGCTTTCTCTAAAGTGAATGGATGATAACAGAAAGACACTGTGCACCGTTACAAGAAGGAAGAATACATATCATGAAACTTTGGAAATACTTTATAAAATGTGCCTGCGTTATTATTCATGTCAAATTCAGTGCAAAAATAATTATATTTAGTTGACCTCCTTTTTCTGCACAGTTCAACCCGTTATACCTCATTTTAGTTTCTTAAATCATCCAACTTTAATTCTGTTTATTTATAATGTGTATTCTATAGACATACTCTGTAGATATATACCTTTCACTGTTGATATGTGTATATTTACATATTTGATATGTCTGACCCTTGTTTACATGCTACCGTGACAACAGTTTCCCACAGTGGGATCAATAAAGTAAATCTAATCTCCTCCTCCTCCTCCTCCTCCTCCTCCTCCTCCTCCTCCTCCTCCTCCTCCTCCTCCTCCTCCTCCTCCTCCTCCTCCTCCTCCTCCTCCTCCTCCTCCTCCTCCTCCTCTTCCTCCTCCTCCTCCTCCTCCTCCTCTTCCTCAGGTGTATAAGTCTAAGTTTAAGAACTGGGATGACGTGCTGAAGGTGGATTACACCAGAGCAGCTGAGACCGTCCAGCAGAAAGACAACCTGCAGGGCAAGGTCAGCGATACAAAGGGTTTCAAATACATCACACTGGTTGGATATCGAGCACTGACATGTTGCAGGAGCTCTTGCCTGTGTCTGGTATCAGAGTGATGATGGTCTCTCTGTGTTTCCTCTCAGGTGAAGAAGGACGCAGAGCAGAAGGATAAGATGAAGGCCGACCTCACCGCCCTCTTCCTCCCCCGGCAGCCCGCCATGGCCCTCACTGAGGTAACAACATGGCTATTGTTGTTTTGTTTCTTCCCATTAACTGTCAAGTGGGAACTAAGTCTTATTTTGTGCGTTTTTGTGTTTCGCTCAAATGATTGGTCGTGCTTTTTGCAGCGCCACGGCTTCCACAGATGATGTTTTATGTATTTATTTTTAAAGCATTTCATGTATTCATTGCTCTCGGGATGTTAAGAGCATTCCATGGAATATAACAAAGTGTTTCTGAAGTGAATTACCTACCCCACCTTTAAGTTGTGCATACCATGAACGGAACAAATACAAATCAATCAATGTTTATTTATATAGCCCAATATCACAAATGTTACTTTTGTCTCAGTGGTCTTCACAGTGTGTACAGAATATCAGTATGACAATACGACACCCTCTGTCCTTAGACCCTCTGTCCTTAGACCCTCTGTCCTTAGACCCTCACATCGTACGAGGAAAATGAAATTAAATGTTCATTTCCACTGACTCATTTAATAGTTGAGTTACTCACACCTGAAGACCTTCTTTGAGGCTGAGGTCTCTCCTGGCTCACATGTCTCTCCCTCTGTGTGCAGGCTGAAGGTCTGATGGAGGAGTGGAACGAGGACCTGGACGGGATGGAAGGGTTTGTGTTGGAGGGGAAGAAGTTCGCCCGCCTGCCTGAGGAAGAGTTCGGTCACTTCCACACGCA
This sequence comes from Gymnodraco acuticeps, assembly GCF_902827175.1. Lineage (NCBI taxonomy): Eukaryota > Metazoa > Chordata > Actinopteri > Perciformes > Bathydraconidae > Gymnodraco > Gymnodraco acuticeps. The sequence goes on from NW_022990531.1 coordinate 215,406, forward strand.
GGACTGCTACGTCTTCCTCTGCAGGTAGGACATGTGACTGTGGGGAGCCAATCAGAGCCTCTGATGGACCAACAATGGCCAAACACTCCCGAAAAGCTTATAATTAACAATGTAGAAATAATACTTGGTCGTTTTTTTTACTATTTTCCAAAAGATTTAGTTTTCCCCCAATTATTTTCCCATCTAGGTAAAATACATGCTATTGTCCAGGTTTCCACTTAATAGCAAACAATGAGACTACCCTTATAAAGGATTCATAATTAGGTTATGAATTAGGTTGTAAACACTTTAGTAATCATTAAGAACCCTTTATAAACCAGTTCTAACATAGTGTTCATACATCAGCACAGGCTCACTATTTGGCAGGATGACTAAGCCTTATATTGGCTACTTAGCGAGAATCAACTCAGTGAACAACAGATACCAAGGAGGCTGGCTGATGAAGGAGACGAAGAAGCCAATATAAGACTTAGCAGCACAGATATATGTGGGCTCACTATTTGGCAAGCAACCGGTCACAGTTGCCCTGTTTATCTCATGTCTTATAAAAGCTTAATGATTTATAAAGTGTTCACAACCTAATTAATAAATGAATGACAAACTATTGGTAAACCCTTTATACGGGTAGTCTTATTTAAAGTGGTACCAAAATATGTAACTTAGTGAAATTGGAAAATAGTAATAGTTTATAATTGTACGATACCTTTTTGCCCTCGGAGCAACACAAACAGAAAGGAGCCATAGCCTTTAGAAAGATCTTGGTTTCTTTTTAAAACTTAGTTTATTGGGTTTTTTCAACAGCATACAGTTATTCTATCAGAGCATGTATCAAAAGTAGGTCAACACATGTTCACTTTATAGAAACATAGGTAGAGTAACAATGTAAATACTGCTTAACACCAGGGCAAACTAAATGCCACACAGACAGAAGACAAACAGACATACAAAAACAGACAAACAAATAAATAGAAAACCAGTCGGCTAAAACCAAAATGTCAATAATAAACAATAGGGAGATGTTGGTTTCTGTGTCCTGTCAGAGCGAGTCAGTCTCTCTCTAACCCCGCTCTGCCTCCTTCAGGTACTGGGTGGCTGTGGAGTACGAAGACGAGGAGAAGGGGAAGGGGAAGAAGGGGGGTGAGGGCGCTGAGGGGGAGAGCGCCGCAGCAGCTGAGGAAGAGGAGAAGCAGCCTGAGGAAGACTTCCAGTGCGTGGTGTACTTCTGGCAGGGCAGGCAGGCCTCCAACATGGGCTGGCTCACCTTCACCTTCTCCCTGCAGAAGAAGTTCGAGAGCCTCTTCCCCGGAAAACTCAAGGTATGGGAGCGGGTCTGAACGCACTCGTGGACAACGGAAATCCCGCTCTGTTGTTGTCTATGCCGGTTTTTCTGCAAGTGTTGTTCCTATGTTTATTAACCTGTAAAGAAAGGGGAACAAAAAGATGGAGATAGAAATACCTCATTTTGAGTTATTTAGACAGTTAACACTTTTCATGTCTTGCTACATGAGAATAGATCATATTTGTGTTATTATGGGAGAATTATTATTCTCGTGGTACTGCTGCCTTATTGAGCATATTAAGACCAACACTCATGTACAACAACTTCCTTACTTGCAATGGTCACGGAGAGACACCGCAGGTCTTTCCTTCCTGCAGCGGCCGGACTATACAACCAGCACAGCCCCTAGTTTACCCCCACACACACACACACACACACACACACACACACACACACACACACACACACACACACACACACACACACACACACCGCAGCACAGACTATATCAACCCTTGCTGTTAAATACCAACCACCTATGTGCAATATGTGCTAGATGTGCAATATATAGATGCCGTTAATAACTGTAATATATACCTGGCTTTTTTTAATTATGTAACTTTTTATTTTTGTATTATATATTTTTTTTAATTATATCATAACTTAGTACTTTTTTAAAATGCATGTCACATATTTAACACATGTAACATTAAGCTGCTCTTTTTCCTGCTGTAACTACGCATATGATTCTGATAAATAAGCACTAATTAGACGGTTATTGAGGAACAACTCGACTAATGGCCTTTTACTAGAATAAGGCGTTAATAAGTGTTTAATGCTGACTATTAAAGAGCTAATATGAATGTTAATGAACAACTAGTTGATGGTGAATTTGTGTACCTTAATAGAAAGGGTTACCGGAAACCCTGCTCTGAGCGTATAGTGAATCGTTAACCCTCTCCCTCCTCGCTGCTCAGGTGGTGCGGATGACTCAGCAGCAGGAGAACCTCAAGTTCCTGTCGCACTTCAAGAGGAAGTTCATCATCCACAAAGGGAAGAGGAAACAGAAGCTGGACGCCGCCCAGCCCTCGCTCTACCACATCCGCACCAACGGCAGCGCACTCTGCACCAGGTACACCCAGCTCTGAGAGCAGCTGTTATCAAAGCACAGCACCACTGTCTGCAGAACTTCATTTCTTTGATCTCTCTCAGGACGATCCAGATCGGAACAGATTCCAGCAACCTCAACTCGGAGTTCTGCTTTGTTCTCAAGGTTCGGTTCTCCTCCTACGTTGTACTGTTTATGAAAAGGGTTCTTCTGGTTCCTGTATAACAGTTGGTTTCTGCAGGTACCGTTTGAGAGCACAGACAATCAGGGCATCGTGTACACGTGGGTGGGCCGAGCCGCGGACCCCGACGAGGCCAAGCTGTCCGAGGACATCATGAACAGCATGTTCGACAACACGTACAGCAAACAGGTACTCGTGAGGTGCCTGTGTGCTTCATTCAACTCCTTTATTATAATGAATGTTTCTTTGTTATTCTGTGAAGCTTCTAATGCTCGACAAAGGTCAAGGGTCAATCCCACACACACGCTCTGTCGCTCCTATATCATCACAACTCCTTTCATTGCTTTGCTTAAACTTCAAATACTCTCACTTTTAAATTCCAATTAAAGACATTTTAATGATTTGCTAGAGCCGTAGTGAAACGTTTAAAACTGTCAACATTTTAAACTCTAAATAAAACATTATTGACGTCATAAAATGTGACGATAGATATAAAAAGCTTCTCTACTTTATCTCTCTCCAGATTTGAGAAAGATACTTAGGTGTCTGTTTGTTGTCAAACTGAAGATTCAATTTGTCTCCTAGGTAATAAATGAGGGGGAGGAGCCAGAGAACTTCTTCTGGGTGGGGATTGGCTCTCAGAAAGAGTACGATGAAGACGCAGATTATATGAAGCGCGCTCGGCTCTTCAGGTGAGTGCACATCATCTCTAGGTATTATGTACTTATTATGGGAGGCGTGTGGCGCAGTGGAGTGTGCGTTGGTCACAGGTTCAAACCCCACTGCAGTCAGCATGTCGTCGTGTCCCTGAGACACTTCACCCCAAAGTGCTCCTGTGGGGATTAAGTCGCTTTGGATAAAAGCGTCTAACAGGTGATGCAATGGTTTATAAAAGTGCGACCTATAAATTGATATGAAGTTGAATCTGCTTCGTTCTCAATGCCACCGTCTTTTGTCTCCTTCCTCCTCCTCATTTCATCAACTGTTAACTTCCCAATGGTTTATTTGTCTCCCCTCCCTCCCTCCCTCAGGTGTTCCAATGAGAAGGGATATTTCTCCGTGTCGGAGAAGTGCTCGGACTTCTGTCAGGACGACCTGGCTGACGATGACATCATGTTGCTGGACAACGGGAAGGAGGTAACAGCCCATCTTAAATCTGAGTGATGGACTAATTCCTTTCATCTGTAACCATTAACTGTTTGTGTTTGTGCGTCACTTCCTGTTCCTCCCTCAGGTGTACATGTGGGTCGGCACTCAGACCAGCCAGGTGGAGATCAAGCTGAGTCTCAAAGCCTGCCAGGTGAGTGAGAAGCTGTGATTTAGTTAGTGTGGAAAACTGGGTTCAAACAATAGGCGAGATTATGTATCTAGCACCGTTCAACAGAAGCTCATTCAAAGTGCTTTACACAAATGAAAGACTTTAAGAAACGTATTATAAAATGGCAAAGATAATTAAAAGTGACGGACCCCCCTTTGGAAAACGTTAACCTGCAACCCAATATTCTGAAAGTTCTACGGATCCTGGCCGTATTGTGTAGCGTATCAAATGTATTTGCTCCCAGACATTCATGTGGCTCGCTAGTTTTGGACCCCATCTGTAGTGAAAAGGTTCTGCTGTCATCCTCATCTCACTGACTTCCCCCCCCCTGCAGGTTTACATCCAGCACATGCGCTCGAAGGAGGCGGAGCCGCCCAGGAAGCTGCGTCTGGTGCGGAAAGGAAACGAGCCACACTGCTTCAGCCGCTGCTTCCACGCCTGGGGGGCGTTCAAAACCCAGCTCGCATAGACACACCCACAACGCTCACACATGCTTCAAATCTATCCGCTGCCATGTCATCTTCTTCCAGTAAGATGATGTCTTTGCCTAAGCCGGCTTTATATGAGCTCTTATTGCCCCCCCCCCTCTCCTCTTGCCAAAAACAGATTTTAAAGTTCAGCTTAAGCTTCAAAAAGTTCTTCTGGTCAAGAAGCCGTTTCTCGTCGTTGGGACAAACTGCAAAATATCACTTTTTTTTCCTACAAGCTTTTTTGGCAGCGTCTGAATCGTGGTGTTGAATGAGAAGTGATGTTTGAGAGGAAGTACAGACATATCGATCTGTTCTGCTGCGTGGGCTAACGTTCCACCTCCATGCTCCGTTTAGCCCAATGGAAGCAGTTTTAGGCAGATACAAGTTTTACTGTTGTTGTTGCGTCAGAGGGGCAGAGATGGTGTATTTGTGTAGGCAGACCTGAGAGTTGGCATCGAAAGGGCGTTCAAGACAAAAAGCTAACAGATTGGATTATTGTGGAAAACACACATTTGGTTGGTTAGTAGTCTCATTTAGGCACTTGTTATCAGCTGCGTTATCGCATTCAGCTATTTAGTGAACTAAACGTGAACGTGTGTACCACAGACCTCGTTTCAGGCGTCTAACCAAACACGCTGATTTTGTGACGAGCAAACAGGAAATCGCCAACTCATTACCTGGTCTTAGGATTCATTCCTGACGAAACAGAAAACGGCACGAAGAGTTTTTCTGAGGAATGTCTGTTTTTACATATAAATGTCTGTTTGTCTGATACTGGTATGTTTGTATGTTTGCCCCGCCTTCATTGAAATGGGGACGGCTGATTGGCCACCTCTAACTTCTCTCATGTAAAGATTCTTCATTCTTAAAAAGTTGAGTTTATTTGGCCAAAGAGATGTTAAACAAAGGGTCGTATCCTATGTTTAATTTAAGGGACAGATGTTTAAAAGTGCAATCGGCAGAGATATTGAAACTAAATATAACTGTATTCTTCTACGACACACGCTGCGTTCAACTTGTCAAATGTTTATTTTCTTGCTATTCTGGAGCGAAGAGGACAAGAAAAGCTAGTTTCTTTCCAAATGTAGTCTAATGATGTTTGATTCTACAGGTTTAGAAGTTAGACATTTCAGTCGGACATCGATGTTTAAACGTTGCTTTCTTTTTCAAATATCTTGTTTTGTAAACTTTAAGATCTGCAGACTTTAATGGGAGATGCTCTGCAGCATATAAGAGACATATCTTAGTGACTTCTGGTTCCACTGGTCTCAAATCAGTAGTTTATGTTGAAGGGTTTACAGATGAGTTATGATCAGTTTCTAGATCAGTGTCTCCAGGGTCAATATTTAAAGGAAACCTGCTGCGGTGATCATGTGACCTGTGTCGAGTTCAGGCATTGGTCCAAACCACATATCTACGTAACATATTCTCTAAATGGCTGCAACTACCATCGTTTTGTTTCTTTATACTTTATTTTGTGGGGTGAATCGTATGCCTGGTAGCGTGTTTGAGTCCTCTACATATATGGATGTGTGTATATGAATATGTGCACATGCTTCTGATGCCACTTGCAGATGCTTTATTTATGTATTTTATATTAAAATAAAATTTCACATGTTTTTTTGTCATCTGGCCTTATTTTTGCACTGTTTTCATATCTGTTGGGAAAGGTCTGGTTTATCACTTTAATGACAAACTTACCATGACTTTTACAAATATAATATACTTTATTTGACCTTAAGGACCTTTTATAGTATGCCTTTTTATGCCAGACCAATGCCAAAACACTAACTTTTTCCTGTCATGCTACTATGACTATCATTCAGATGTTTTTGAAGTACTATAGTATACTAAGTATCACAAACCTTTTCTACATAGACAATTTTTAAATGTTCTTATTGTATTTGACATACTTTACAGTGACTGCCTTATAATATGTTCCACCTCCTAAACTGACTTACGTAGAATGTTTAAGTACCTGTATTTACATTTATGCTACCTTGTACTTCTACTCCACTACAGTTCAAAGCTAAATCGTGTACTTTTACTTCACTACATTTATTTAATACCTTAGTTACTTTACAGATTTGGATTAATGATGTGAAATATAATCAAGTCTTATGCTGTTTTTCATCAATATATAATAGTTCTCAGATATATACAAAACATGTCTCTTGCTGATTGGCTAATGGTTACACAAGACAACACATCGTCATAAAGTGGGCAAAATCTGATCAGCTCATTTTCAGACAGGTTTTTATAGAAATGGATCAAAAAGAGAGAGAATCTTTGTTCCTGAAACTTTCAGAGTCTCTTTCCACAGAGGGGAAACATGTTGATGTAGAAGAGACATGAAGAAGAGGGGACACATGTTGATGTAGAAGAGACATGAAGAAGAGGGGACACATGTTGATGTAGAAGAGACATGAAGAAGAGGGGACACATGTTGATGTAGAAGAGACATGAAGAAGAGGGGACACATGTTGATGTAGAAGAGACATGAAGAAGAGGGGACACATGTTGATGTAGAAGAGACATGAAGAAGAGGGGACACATGTTGATGTAGAAGAGACATGAAGAAGAGGGGACACATGTTGATGTAGAAGAGACATGAAGAAGAGGGGACACATGTTGATGTAGAAGAGACATGAAGAAGAGGGGACACGTGTTGATGTAGAAGAGACATGAAGAAGAGGGGACACGTGTTGATGTAGAGGAGACATGAAGAAGAGGGGACACGTGTTGATGTAGAAGAGACATGAAGAAGAGGGGACACGTGTTGATGTAGAGGAGACATGAAGAAGAGGGGACACGTGTTGATGTAGAAGAGACATGAAGAAGAGGGGACACGTGTTGATGTAGAAGAGACATGAAGAAGAGGGGACACGTGTTGATGTAGAAGAGACATGAAGAAGAGGGGACACGTGTTGATGTAGAGGAGACATGAAGAAGAGGGGACACGTGTTGATGTAGAAGAGACATGAAGAAGAGGGGACACATGTTGATGTAGAAGAGACATGAAGAAGAGGGGACACGTGTTGATGTAGAAGAGACATGAAGAAGAGGGGACACGTGTTGATGTAGAAGAGACATGAAGAAGAGGGGACACGTGTTGATGTAGAAGAGACATGAAGAAGAGGGGACACATGTTGATGTAGAGAGACATGAAGAAGAGGGGACACATGGTGATGTAGAAGAGACATGAAGAAGAGGGGACTAATGTTGATGTAGAAGAGACATGAAGAAGAGGGGACACATGTTGATGTAGAAGAGACATGAAGAAGAGGGGACACATGTTGATGTAGAAGAGACATGGAGAAGAGGGGACACATGTTGATGTAGAAGAGACATGAAGAAGAGGGGACACATGGTGATGTAGAAGAGACATGAAGAAGAGGGGACACATGTTGATGTAGAAGAGACATGGAGAAGAGGGGACACATGTTGATGAAGAAGAGACATGAAGAAGAGGGGACACATGTTGATGTAGAAGAGACGTGAAGAAGAGGGGACACATGTTGATGAAGAAGAGACATGAGGAAGAGGATTTTGCATAATAGGTGACCTTTAAAGAAACTTCAGTTACACCTGGAGTAAATTCACAAGCTACCCTGCAGTAGTCATCATTACTAGCTGCACCTTTACCAGCTTTGATAACACTTTAATTATAAAACATATTATCCTGGACCAATCTGCACAATGACTACTTTTACTTTTGGTACTTTAAGTACATTTTGATGATACTATTTTTACTTGAGGAACATTTTAAATACAGGACTTTTACTGTAACAGAGTATTCCTACACTCTGGTACTTCTACTTAAGTACAAGATCTGAGTACTTCTCCCACCAACACATTATACACAATGAATTTCTGTAGAGTAAATAAGTTTATTAACATTCACAATTCATCAGCCAAAACGCTAAATGACCCAATTAAAATCCTACACACAACTTATTGACAAAGTAGAAAGAAATTCATCTTAATGTGAATCGTGCCAGCTGTAGCATCGAGAGGTTAAGTGTGTGTGTGTCAACCAGAGCACAAAAACAAGCTAACACAAACGTTTTAAAAAGAGCGTTAACATGATTCCTACCTGATGAGCTACACGAGTTAGTAGTGAGGTCCCTTTTTTCTTTTTACTGACGTGATCAAAAAGCTGGAATACCGAGCGGTTTTTAGGCTACGACTACACACTGTCTATCGTCGGCTCTCTTCTGTAAACCTGGGTATAGATACTGTATGGATTTTTCTTTTTACACAGTAAAACGTTTTTTTAAAAGGGTTAAAAACACTGGTGATCAAAGCTCTGCATCTAAGCCAATATTACCCAGAATGCACCGATTCACAGAAACCCTTAAAGACCTCTCCTGGGCGCATGGTAGTACACAGTACGTTACACTTAGCATTCAGCCTGACTTCGCTTCCCTCGCCACTTCCCTGAGTCCCGTCAAAAAGATTTCAGATGATGGAGGATCTGCATTTAACACATTCTGTACCTTCGTCCGATTACTGCTGTTCTGTTCTTTAATCATGATTTTACCTAACAACAACAACAACAACAGTCACATTGATCTCTGAGCTCTTCTGTCCACATTTTTGCCTGATAAAAACGAATTTAATGGAATTATACTGAAGGTTTGAGAATGCGTTTGCAACTCAGGCCATGCGTTTAGCAATCAAGGTATTTCAAAAATATTATTTCACCTAAATCTGCTCTTCTACTTCAAACCTAGTACCGCTTTCCCTTTGAAATCTTTTTCTACTCCCTTTCTGTTAGTCATTCAAATATCTTTCTCCAAAAGCCATACAAACATATGCATCCATCTTTGTATTACAAAACGCCTTCATCCTCCTAGTCCTTTCCTTTCTACATTATCAACACTTTGTGGTGATGTGCTTGTGTTTGATAACATATCGGCTCATTTGATGGCACATAAGAGGCGGAGAAAATACATTAATCAGCCTTCAAATATTCAAATACTTCATTTGCTAGTCTTACTCTCTTTAAATCTACACCGCTCCCTTCCTGCTGGGTTCCCTCATCTCATAAACACGGGTCATGCGTTAGCGCGAGGAATCATTTGAGCACCAATTCCAGTTCAGACTGTTGGGGAAACATCAGACTGATCCCAGCACACCAAGGAACTCTGGGTAGGAAATGCGTGAAAACATGGAAATGTCACCGTTAAGTCTCCAATGCAGGATGTAACAGCTGTTTCCTGAAGGCTGCAGTCATTTCGTCCCATAACCATCGAGTCACAACGAGAAGAAGGGCCAGGGAGGAAGGATGGAGACAAGATGGACGACGGAAGGTTTTCAGTGCTCGATATCCAGATAATCCTCCACTAATCCATCCAGCCTCTCCCTGCCAGGTGAGGCTGTCTCTCCAGCCTCTCCCTGCCAGGTGAGGCTGTCTCTCCAGCCTCTCCCTGCCAGGTGAGGCTGTCTCTCCAGCCTCTCCCCCTGCCAGGTGAGGCTGTCTCTCCAGCCTCTCCCTGCCAGGTGAGGCTGTCTCCAGCCTCTCCCTGCCAGGTGAGGCTGTCTCTCCAGCCTCTCCCTGCCAGGTGAGGCTGTCTCTCCAGCCTCTCCCTGCCAGGTGAGGCTGTCTCTCCAGCCTCTCCCTGCCAGGTGAGGCTGTCTCCAGCCTCTCCCTGCCAGGTGAGGCTTGTCTCTAGCCTCTCCCTGCCAGGTGAGGCTGTCTCTCCAGCCTCTCCCTGCCAGGTGAGGCTGTCTCCAGCCTCTCCCTGCCAGGTGAGGCTGTCTCTAGCCTCTCCCTGCCAGGTGAGGCTGTCTCTAGCCTCTCCCCTGCCAGGTGAGGCTGTCTCTAGCCTCTCCCTGCCAGGTGAGGCTGTCTCTAGCCTCTCCCTGCCAGGTGAGGCTGTCTCTAGCCTCTCCCTGCCAGGTGAGGCTGTCTCCAGCCAGGTCTTCTGATGCTGTGCTCTTTGTCCGTCTGAAGGCTTTCCTCCCAGTTTGTGCCAGGCTAACAGGACAGAGGTGGGCTCCACAGAGGGATGATGGGAAATGTGTGTGGTCCAGCACTGAAATCCGGTCCATCCAGATCCACCTGAGCCCCTCCCTGTAATACTAACCAGCAGAAACAGTATTAGCAACAAAAGAAGGAAAATGCACTACACAGTTTAGTGCATTGTGTCAACTGGCAGTGGGTAGAAGTAGGTTTATCTCTAAAATGTTGTAACGTTTGACCTTCAATTTGGACAATAATAGACATCTGGTTTGTGTTCACTCTTTTATGTACAGAAAGGGGGAAACCCAGTAGGCCTGTGATACAGTGTAAAGTAGCGGTCAGTAAAAGTGAGTTATCAACAAAATGCTTCATGTTGGGAAAATACTGAATGTTTTTTCTATATCAGAGTAGCACGTGATAAGAGAGGCCCTACGTAGCCGTAGCCGTGTACGTAGCAGTGTGCGTAGCCGTGTACGTAGCCGTGTGCGTAGCCACGTACGTAGCCGCGTACATAGCCGTGTGCGTAGCCGGATGTTCGACTACATGGATGACGCTCATGAGACACTGTGTTGAAGTTATGATAGCTATGTTCCTAAGATTGGCATGATGACACAGCCCCTCGAGAGACAGGCATATGACTGTCATGTTTATTGCTTACGCAGGCCTTAGCTAATCTTAACTAATGTGAGAATACTGCTTTGAACCGGTATTCCTCCATCTTGTGACTGTAACTCCCTCTCTTGTATATCAGCATGGTAAGGACACTGTCCTGGGAACTAGTTGTCCCACGCAGCTCTGTGTGTGACGACTACTTCCATCCTTGCAAGGATAATAAATACATGTATCCTGATATTGAAGACCAAGCCGGTGACGAGTGATATTTTTCTAACAATTCACATTCGTTTTATTTAACCCCCCCCCCCCCCCCCCTAATTAAGAGACATTCTATTTATTTATGACTGGGAATTAAACATTTTTGAGTATTGGAAATCTGACAAAATCATTAAATAAGTAATTGTAGGCTCTGGCTTGTTTGGTGTAGAATTTTCAATATCTTCTGACATTTATTTAAACATCATTACACAACAACACATACACTGACAAATGTATAGATTATAAAAATATGTACATTTTACATAATGTTGTTATATCTATATTTCCAGAAGGCACCAGCAGAGGGCAGCAGAGGGTTTCATACAGGAAGTAGAGTGTGACAACCAGACAGGAACCATTACCTCTGATTCATGAGTCCTGTGAGAGCAGACTGGATGCATGAGAGCAGTAAGTGCTGAGTCGCTAACCACCACAACCTCCAGTGAAGATTGCACTGCATTAAAAAGGTGGAGACATTCTTGACTTTCATCATAACACCACTCCAGCTGCTGTCATTGCAATCTCCTTTAGTTTGCCTTTAGCAGCCATACTTTTCCCCCTCAAATGTGTTTTACATAGAATGAAAAATACTACTTTAAAAGGAAACGTACAGTATAAGAAGGTCTGCTGCTAACAGCTTTACAAAAACTGGGATCTTCACGGAGCTTCAAGGGAAATGCAACGACGGCTCCTTTTTGTATCTGTAAAGTGGATTTTTTTGGATAAACTTAGACATACCTCCCACCCGAATAGCAGAGGATAATATTTGTATTTGTTGTTATGCACTGTTACTAAATGTTGTTTATTTGTGCTTTTCAGGAGAGGGAAACAGAGAGGAGCGCTGGTAATTGGAATGCAACGCTCCGACTGAACAACTCTTTGAAGTTGCCACACTCTGGACGCGCTCCATTAGAAACAGGTGTCTGAGTGTATGTGTGTGTGTGTGTGTGTGTGTGTGTGTGTGTGTTGATCCCCTTTCATACACCCTGAGTAGTGTCTAAGCGGGTGTGAGCTCATGCATCTGCTCACTAGGGTTGGGGGAAATAATCGATACATAGTATCGCAATGCTTTGCGTGGCGATATTGTATCGATACACGGACGCCAAGTATCGATATTTTAGTATATAAACTATTCATCTTGCAAATCCAGATCATCTTGGCAAAGCTACCATCACATTCTGAGCCAGCTAAGAACATAACTCAATCAACCTTCATGTGCAAAGACCTGCGTCCATACAGCGCAGGCTTTTGTCACATGTTAAAACACTGGAACCCAATCAGGCAATCATATATCAATATGTATGCACAATACTTAGCATATTGTAGAATCGCAATACTATTGTATCGCGATAGTATCGTATCGTGGGGAGCCTGGTGATTCCCACCCCTACTGCTCACACTCCAGTACTTCATCAGATACTTCCTGTTCCTCACCTGCTCAGTTGATGAGGATGCCGGTGGAGCGCCCCTCTTCCTCCTTGATGTTCTTCAGGTTGTTCTCCGCCTCGTCCACAGTGCTGTCAGACACAAAACACACGTTCGATTTCAGTTCCTAGATCAGATCCCCGACATTGGAAAACCATAATCCTGGACAGATTTTTCAAGATCTGCGGTTCCCATTATTTTCTCACCTGCAAAATATATATCCACATATGACCAATAATGGAATGGTTCATTTTATTTCTATGCGACTGTTAAAAATACCATATCAATTATAATACTGTCATTCTCTAAACTGTATAATACTTTTTCAGCTTTTCTTCGATACGTTTCTTTTTTCTTTTACATTTGGTTTATTTTCGGGTTTGCTCGTCGTAAATTGCTTTTTGTTGTTTAAATTATCTTAATTGTTACTAAACATTTTACAAACAAAAGGGGCAAATAATAAAGTAAACAATGAATGAAATAGCAGTAGGAGTGGAAGCAGGGGGACTGTGATGGGTTAGGGGTCAAAGGTGAACAGGTGAGTGTGGGCTATATGGGCATGTAGGTAGAGGGGAATATAGCGAGTGTACCGTGACACTAAAATGTACATCAAAGTGTGCCTGTTATTGAACACTACTATGAAATAAAAAGACGCCTAAAAAAAAAAGATTACCGTCTTTTTAAAATCAGAGCGAGATGTGTGTGTAAGTGTGAGTGCCTACGTGAGGAAGTCCCTGACGTCCTCCACGGTGATTTCTCCGGTGGAGTCGAGGGTGAGGTCGGCACAGCTGAGGGGGGAGTCCAGAGGGGTGTCCATCAGGGGGGAGGACAGGGGGGGGTCCATGAGGGGGGAGGACAGGGCGATCGGAGGCTCTTCTGTTTGTCCTGTGAGGGAGAGAACAATTTAAAAAAGCCTTCAAAAAAGTCTACGGCTGAACCACATCGCTTAGGCCGTGTTTACACGAGAACGAAACGGGTTGTATCCGCTACTTTTCTCTCGCGTATAGCCCGTTCGTTCACACGAGGCCGTAACGGAACCGCGGAAACGGACCCCGCAAACGATAACGGGTCCCAAGGTGGATAGATCTGCATACGGAACGCTCTGGGGGGTCAAACGGCTCCGTGTGTACGTCTATACGATCATTTTCTGATAACAATGAAGCCATAGCCCCGCCTCTGCTGCTCACTGCTGTAGCATGGTCAGTAGCTACTGCCAGTAGCTACTGACCATGCTAAAGATGTTAGTGCAACATCTACAGCTCCTCTACCACAACCATCAGCAACAAGTGGACATGGAGAACTACATGAACTACATGTTGCTAAATCTACCGCCGGGCATAAACAGAAGGGCAACCATGCTCGGGGGTCTTCTTCGCTGCTTTTGGTGTATTTTGTGGCAGAAGTACAGCGCCACTTACAGGCCCGGCATATGTACTACAGCGTCTCCAGTGGTCTCGTGTGAACGAACGCGTTAAATGAGCCGAATACTTTTTTGATGAGGAATTCGGTCCGTTTGCACTCCCGTGTAAATGGAGTCTTAATCTGCTACAGATGGACGACTCTTATTGGCTTCAAAAGGTTTCCTCGGTCATGTCGGGTAGAGTTTAAAATATTTGGGCAAACACATTGTAAACAACTTCATCACAATTTGGTTTGACAGTAGATTCAGGAATGATCCGTCATAAAGTTGATACCCCAACGAGCATGAATGGAGTTCAACACTGAGAACAAATAAAGATGGATCAAATCTGTATCTTTGTTTATTTCATCTGTTGTTGTAAGCCCAAATATGGTTTAACATAAAAGTGATTTTCTTAAGTGTTCTTATCTTATTTCAAGGGTTGCACAAGTCCCCATTTTCTTAAATGCCAAGCCTGCCTTTCAAAATTCATCTTTAACATCTTAAAGCTGCTATTACTCATTCTTTTATATTAACGATGAAACAAATGGCGGCTTGAAAATGAACTCAAATGAACTCAAATGAACTCTTATTGATGAACCAACAAAGTTGATATCGCAATGCTGCAGTTTTCCTCAACCCAACAAGGCTTGTTCCGTTTGCCTCGGCTCTACACACGATTGTAGCTTCTTTCAGCTCCTGGTTTTGGTTTCACTCCCAATGCTCTCAGTGTTATTTTGAGTGACAGTGGGTAGCAGTTTTCAGCAAAAGAAGCACACAAAAAATCCACATAATTAGCATAAGCCAATCGTCTGAGTGAATATTGGATTTACATTCATCACATGGACAGAAACAAACTAAATGGATGCTAAAGGTTTGTTCAATAAATAGGGATGTGTTAACTAACAAGATCAAAAAGATTATAAGTTGATAAGATGTGCCACTAGTGCTGCCCCCTAGTGGCCCAAAACACACCTATAGCAGAGCATTTATAACACATCGTCAGTACATATTTTTGGGGGTTTTAGTAGTAATAGTTATGGTAGAAAACCCACTAACACACAACTCTACTCTGGTCTGGTCTCCACGACAACCATCATTTCCTGCCAGAGAGGGAGGCGCTGGGCAGGAGAGCATTCTGAATGATTGCCATGGAGACCAGTGGGGTGGGGGGGTGGGGGGCGCTTTCAGTTTTGAAAGAAAGAAAAGAGTGATGAAGAGGGAGAAAATACAGAGTGTGTGTGTGTGTGTGTGTGTGTGTGTGTGTGTGTGTGTGTGTGTGTGTGTGTGTGTACGTACCCTCAGCCTGACCCATCTGGTTCTTGTGGGTCCCGTTGGCCTGCGTCGTGCTGCCGTCGCTGAGGAGACACACGATCACACAGCATTAGACGGAGTAATAATACAGTAACAGTAGAAGTATCATTCTCTGGTGTCAGGTGGAGCCTGAAGGAGCTGCTGCTGCTAACCAATCAGAGAGCGGGACTGACAGGAACAGTGGGTTTAGAGCTTTACAATGTGGGGTCTCGGACCACCAAGAGACTTCAATAGTGGGTCTCTGGAATTCCCCAAGTCTATTTTTTTCAATCTTTTTTGCATCAATGCGTGGTTTGTCAGATATTTAATTTGCTGGGTTGAAAAAAAAAAAAGGCATAGCTGGCAGATTAGCTCATCTAACAACAATTTATTAAATGTTAAATGTATTATTTCCTAAAATAAAAATGGTATTATAGTATACTGTACTTTGTTTTAAATCAAAGAAAAGATCCTTGAGATGTAGCCTCTCATTAAACACACATTCAAAATGCAATAACACATAGAAACTAAAACAACATTACATAACACACACTGCAGATACACACTCGCTCACCTTCTCCCACACACACCCCCACACCTCAGCTGTTCTACAAGAAAAACTGGCTAATATGACACCAGAAAATAAATCTATTTCATCAGCACGAGGAGCATTTCAAGCTCTCTGTCTTCAGTCTATTTGTTCTTCATGTTTTGAAGGTGTCTACATAACAAAGACACCGTGAAGCAGTGGGAAGAGGTACAAGATCCCCCAAAAAGAGGGACATTGATCAAATGTCCAATATTTTGATGGAGGACTCTATCTGTATCGCACAACCACGGTTTAGTTTGACTCCGTGTGTGTGTGTGTTACCTGGCAGGTGTGTGCTCCAGCGGTCGGTCCAGCTGAACAGAGCAGAGCGCTTCGGTGACGACTTTAGCCGACAGGGAGAACCTCTCGTACTCTGAGGGGGAGACCAGGTAAAACCCTGCGAGGAAAACAACATTTAGACTCCTTCACTGCAAACCAGCCCTCAGTGCAGTGTGCAGTCAGACTGGGGGGACATTATTACTGGAAAGTTGGATGTTGTTTTTCCGTCCTAAGAAGCACAAACAAATGTCCGTGCTGAACTTGCATTATCATAACCTACAATGGTCTTAATTAGGGCTGTCAAACGATTACAATTTTTAATCAGATTAATCACAGCTTAAAAATTAATTAATCATGATTAATCACCATTCGAACTATGTCCAAAATATGCCATTTCTTTATGTATATTGTTGTGGGAATGGAAAGATAAATTAAAGAAGGCGGATATATCCATTTAACATACAGTATGTATGTTTATTATAACATTGTTCTGTGTGTCAAAATGAAAGACAGCCCACACACCTATCAATCATCAAACCGTGGGGTCTTAATTCATTACGTGTTGATTTCTATCAACACGTAATGTTGTATCGATGTATAGAGATGTACTACAGCAAAAGTATTCTCCGTCGGGACTTCCTGCAACAACACCACGCCGTTATCTTGATTCTGATTGGCCAGAAGACATTATCAAAGATGTTCTATTGAGAAGACGATCACTACGTGACAAAAGTTTTCAAAACCGTTTCTAGTCTTCGGTATTTCCAGACAAGTGGCTGAAATCAATCTTACTAACTGCTGTCTGTGCAATTTACTCGGTGCGAGTTGGCGGGCTTTATTTTGCTTACTTTAACATCATTTTTCATGGTGGGGCTAAGCCATTTCTTGGTATGGGTGTAGCCTACCCCAGCCATACCCTGGCGCTGCCACTGGTGGGATGTATGGGGCGAGCCATTCTGCACATGCGTTAAATATTTTAACGCAATTAATTCAAAACATAATTACCACCGTTAACGCGAAAATGTTGACAGCATTAGTCTTAATATGACAGTTAAACAGTTTATCGCAATTATTTCAGGGACAATATTGTGTCCAACATCAGTCGGAAACTGGCATGACTGGCCTAATAATGGTGACATTCAAAATGTACTTTACTTAAATAGAGTAGAGGAAAGCCATTATAA
This sequence comes from Gymnodraco acuticeps, assembly GCF_902827175.1. NCBI lineage: Eukaryota > Metazoa > Chordata > Actinopteri > Perciformes > Bathydraconidae > Gymnodraco > Gymnodraco acuticeps. Next base: position 232,772 of record NW_022990531.1, read on the forward strand.
AAACATATTAAAAAATATATAGATCAAGGCTGATTTGTTACAGTTTATTTTTGGGATGGAGGCAGGGGTCTCAAGAGATTCTCGGCAAATTAAACAATAACGATACGCATGACTGGAAACAAATTGGGCGAGTGGAACATTGGTTTTTGGTATACTCTGTGTGAAATGACCCTTAAAATCTCTCGCTGTGTGTATATTCTGCGCAGCTTGGTAATCGTTATTATCACAATGCAATTTCCTTGCGACGTTCAGAGCCTGAAAAGGAAATTTGTTATGTTTTTAATTCAAATCAAGCATATTTTTCTCACCCTGTCCGTTCTTGGTAAAGACACAGGATGCAATGCCGCTGATGTCTTCTTTACGGATGCAGTCGTGGCGCACCTAAAGACCCACAAAATAGGCATCAATTACCGGTGCTTAGCGAATAAATGAACAAATGAATAGTTGTCTCATATATACAAATAACCCCTAAATACTGTAATAATGCGTGTGTTCCTACCTGAGGTCGCAGACCGGGGATGGTGAACAGGTGCATGTCTCCCAGGTTGGTCAGACACACCAGAGTGTGCTCGCTGTAGTCCTCCTGAGCCGTGGAGCCGAACACCACCAGCGCCACCTTCCTCACCCGGCAGCCCTCATGAGCCGTCAGCTTGAACTTAGTCTTAGCGCTCACCTTAGGGAGAGAGAACACCTGGAGAGTGAGAGAGAGAGAGAGAGAGAGAGAGAGAGAGAGAGAGAGAGAGAGAGAGAGAGAGAGAGAGAGAGAGAGAGAGAGAGAGAGAGAGAGGAAATGTAGTCAAAGTCAACTTTATTGTCAATCTTTCAGTTTGTGTGTTCAGACAGAGATCGAAATACCGTTTCCCACAATCTCGAATACAAAAACAAATATATATAAACATTTATTTATTTATATGCAAACATTAAGACCTACATAAAAGCACAACAATCAATATATACAAAAATAACAGTCAATTCAATATCTTTGAGAATGTACATTAGTGCAAGACTGTCCATCGCAGCGTCAAATAAAAAGTTTAGATTTAGAAAGTTTTAATTTAGACCTTAACATCATTTTTCACGGTTTCTCCCCCAGACTCAGCACTTTATAAGGATTTTTAAATGATGTGGTGAATAATTGTAACGTTTTTTTGTAGGTCAACAAGGAAGTTTGCATCTTAATGGCTCTCACACAAAAAAACTATGTCATTTTGGAGCATATACTTTTAAACGAGGGAACTGGAAGTGCTACAACTACTCTCAGGGTTCAGGACTCATTCCTACATCGTTCCATTAGTCCATAAAAGAAAACAGGCAGAGATACATTTGATGTGTAACACATTATACAACTGTTGCATTCTCCAGCCGTTACCTTGAGCTGCTCCTCGGAGGCGATGAGCACAGAGTGAGCGTTGCTCATGTCGGGCGCGATGGAGAGGTCCTGAGACGCTTCGTACGGGTCGGGCAGCGGCTTCCCCCGGCCGTCCAGCACGGAGATGGACACCACGGGCGCTCTGTGCATCAGCTGGATCTCCTTCCCCAGCACCGCCTCCACACACACACTGCTCTCGCCCGCCCCGCCGCGCTCACACACTCGCCCCGAGCCCACGCCCGGCACCTCCAGAGCGTAGGCGTACACGCTGCCCGAGTTAGTGCCTGCCCACAGGGTGGCGCCGTGGTGCGTCCCTGAGAGATGAGGTCATACAGTTAGTGTGGTGTCATGATAATTATGTTATACACTTTTGATATGATATACGGTAAGGACATAGCGTAGATGTTTGTTGATATTGTCGGCTGTTTTAAAATGTGTTTACACAAGAATTAAACCATCATAAAAGCCAAAAATGAAGTTAGTACACAGAAGGGTTTTCTCTAACATCATCTTTGCCAACAGAGCCACTTTATTTATTATTTTGGTTGTGTCTCTTTATTCATTTATATATTTTAATATTCATTAGATCCCAGTGTCAATATTCTGAAGAAATGTATTGCTCCTTAAAAAGGGTGTACTTGCAATATTATGGCGTTATATAAAATGGCCTTAAAATTACAATTATATTGTTTATCGACTTATTTCTGGGACAACATATCGTCTAACGAAAGTAGTTCTTATGACAGACCTAATACTTGTAAACTTGACATCAACCAGCAAAACATTTTGGATTTTCTTAATTAAAACGTGAGGGAATGAGGATAAAAACTATTTATAAAAAAAAACAGACTCAAAGCGTTGTTATTGTTAGGGTCCCACATTCAGTTAATAACCGTAAGTAAACACACCGTCACGGAGAAATGTGTCCGCAAAGCAGAGACATCGGACCACTCCTGACAACGAGTCGTCTGCTGAGCGCGGCTCGATCCTCCTCTGGATCGGAGCCACGTCCTCCTGCTCTGCCAGCGCCGCGTTGGCCTCCTGGACCTGCACATGAGACAGTAACACAATGCAGAGCTTAATTCAGTCTGTATGACCCGTACGAACCTCTTACGACCAAACGGAGACCGTCTTTTACCTTGCTGGTGGGCGTGGCGATGGGGCGCTTCTTCCCCGACACCCTGCTCTTGCGGATGCGTCTGAAGCTCTGTCGTAGCGACTTTTTCAAAGACTTGACTCTGGAAAGAGGGCCCTCCATCGCCAAGGAGTCGTTAGGGTGCAGCGTACATCTAGGAGAACGAAAAGAGCAATAGGGTGATGCTTTTGGATCGCATTAGTGGATTCAGTGTACTTTTCAACCATTTAATCAAATGTTATTTATATAGCCAAATATCTGAAAGCGCAGTGTGTACAGCATACGACACCCTCTGTACTCAAAACATTGAAAAATTCCCCAAATAACCCACAATTTACATGGAAAACAATGGAACAGACTTCTATCCCGCGTGTACATTAAAAAAGATAATAAAGTTACAACATAAACAATACAAATGACAAATATAATAATAGGACGGTGTATAAAAAAGATGGATCCAGGAAGATGTCAAAAATCGTCCAGGTGCTGCCAAAAATAACAATGTGGGCATCAGACGGGACCAAGACATATTTCTACATATGCAGGTTGTTTTTCTGCTTGCATGAACACTGTCAACATTTTAAATTTTTAAAAATGTAAAAAAAGGAAAGAGCTCTGTGTGTGCGTGTGTGTGTGTGTGTGTAGTCTCTTACCTGGCCAGCACAGCGTTTCTCCTGTGGTAGTCGAACAGGCCGAACCCGTGACTGGTCCCGAAGGAGATGAGGTTCCACTCGGCGTGCAGAGCCACGGCGGTGACGGAGGCAGGGGGCATGCACTGCACCAGCACTTGAGGCTGGAAGCCCGGGGGGAAGGGGGGGGGTTTGAGACGGGGCTCCAGCCGGTCGTGGCCCTTCCAGGTGAAACCCTCGCGGTCCTGCAGCAGATCCACCACCGACACGTCCACCGTGTGCTCCGAGCGCTCGTCACTCAGACCCAGAACAATCACCTGGAGAGAGGAGAGCAAAAACATCATGGTGTAGAAGTTTAGAGGAAATAGAGAAACTATTTGTGTACATGACAGCAACCCATCTGGGTACATGAAATGGCTCCCCTTGGTAAATACAACTTAGTTCTTTGCTAGTAAGATAAAAAAATTGGATATTGTGCATGTGTTCATTTACAAGGGGCCCAAATACAATGGTCCACAAGGCAAAGAACAATGTAATTGGAGATCGATGATCGGCGCCAATATAGGGTAAAATAAAATCTATAGGAATTCGATGTCCACCCAGTCTGGCGGTGGACGAGTGGCAAGCAGCAGGCACAGAATCATTCATTGTACACAGAGAAATCAAAATATCAGGAGGTGATTTTGATTGAAATATAATGAGCAAATGATTAAGTTATAATATATTAGCAGAAATGTAACTTTACTTGTTTGGAAAATGTATTGTAAGCAGCAGAAACATTCAAGCTCCGTTTATAGATGTTAAAAATAACACTTAGCCTCACAGCTACAGCCATCACAGCAGAGCAGAGATTAAGTGTGTGTGTGTGTGTGTGTGTGTGTGTGTGTGTGTGTGTGTGTGTGTGTGTGTGTGTGTGTCTGCAGCTGCAACTCTCTGCTGCCAACTTAATCAGCTAGCTGCATCTCATCCAGAGGAAATGCAACGTGAGGCTATTTAAAAAGAGGTTCTTCATCAAGTATGATCTTTAAAGTCAAATGGTCTCATTAATCATTTCATTAACACATTAACAGTTTGAAAGCAGAGAGAGCAGAAGATTAGATGAAGTGTTTGGTTTTTATTAAAACTGGCAACGTGTGTGTAGTACAGATCACATGTAGCTATATAAATATGGTATGTGAAATGCAGGGCCTTGGTATGTTTTCAATTTTAAAAAGGCGCTGTTTTGGTCTTATAAAATACAGTTCTTAAAACCTTAGAGCTCTTTTTCTAAATAAAAAAAAACTGGCAGTGCAGAGCCTGAGAGTTAAGATTGTTTTTCTTCACATTAGCAAGTTAACAAGGCATTTCAAATGAATTTAAAACCAACAGTAAATATAGAAATGACACGATGCGTGTGTGTAACGTGTGGACGGTATACCTGTCCAGCAGTTCCAGCCACCAGCAGCTTGTTGCTGTATTTGCAGAGACTGATCTTCTGGATGCCGAGTCTGGGGTCATCGCTGTACGGGTCAAAACAGCCCACCTACACACACAAACACACACAGGCTTGGATTAGATAGATAAATGCAAAGGACACACAACCCTAGCAAAATAAATCAAAACATGGACTAGTGCAATGATGAAAGGAAGCACCATCTTATATTACAAAGCTGTGTGAATACCATTTTGGAGGAAGTATTGTGGAGTTACAACCTACAAATCGCTTACTACAGACTTAATAAATAAACTATTACTTGCATTTCACTATTTTATTTGTATTTACTTGCACTATTTTACATGTTTTATTGTGTTGCACTGTTGGAGGAGCCTGTGACCTAAGATTTTCATCGACATAACTACACCGTAGCTACAGTGGGGCAAAAAAGTATTTAGTGAGAAGAAAAAAAAAAATACAGAAAATCACATTGTCTGATTTTGAAAGAATTTATTTGCAAATTGTGGTGGAAAATAAGTATTTGGTCAATAACAAAAGTTCATCTCAATATATTGTTATATACCCTTTGTTGGCAATGACAGAGGTCAAACGTTTTCTGTAAGTCTTCACAAGGTTTTCACACACTGTTGCTGGTATGTTGGCCCATTCCTCCATGCAGATCTCCTCTAGAGCAGTGATGTTTTGGGGCTGTCGCTGGGCAACACGGACTTTCAACTCCCTCCAAAGATTTTCAATGGGGTTGAGATCTGGAGACTGGCTAGGCCACTCCAGGACCTTGAAATGCTTCTTACGAAGCTACTCCTTCGTTGCCCGGGCGGTGTGTTTGGGATCATTGTCATGCTGAAAGACCCAGCCACGTTTCATCTTCAATGCCCTTGCTGATGGAAGGAGGTTGTCACTCAAAATCTCACGATACATGGCCCCATTCATTCTTTCCTTTACACGGATCAGTCGTCCTGGTCCCTTTGCAGAAACACAGCCCCAAAGCATGATGTTCCCACCCCCATGTTTCACAGTAGGTGTTCTTTGGATGCAACTCAGCATTCTTTCTCCTCCAAACACGTCTAGTTGAGTCTTTACCAAAAGTTCTATTTTGGTTTCATCTGACCATATGACATTCTCCCAATCCTCTTCTGGATCATCTAAATGCTCTCTAGCAAACTTCAGACGGGCCTGGACATGTACTGGCTTAAGCAGGGGGACACGTCTGGCACTGCAGGATTTGAGTCCCTGGCGGCGTAGTGTGTTACTGATGGTAGCCTTTGTTACTTTGGTCCCAGCTCTCTGCAGGTCATTGACTAGGTCCCCCCCTGTGGTTCTGGGATTTTTGCTCACCGTTCTTGTGATCATTCTGACCCCACGGGGTGAGATCTTGCGTGGAGCCCCAGATCGAGGGAGATTATCAGTGGTCTTGTATGTCTTCCATTTTCTAATAATTGCTCTCACAGTTGATTTCTTCACACCAAGCTGCTTACCTATTGCAGATGCAGTCTTCCCAGCCTGGTGCAGGTCTACAATTTAGTTTCTGGTGTCCTTTGACAGCTCTTTGGTCTTGGCCATAGTGGAGTTTGGAGTGTGACTGTTTGAGGTTGTGGACAGGTGTCTTTTATACTGATAACGAGTTCAAACAGGTGCCATTAATACAGTTAACAAGTGGAGGACAGAGGAGGCTCTTAAAGAAGAAGTTACAGGTCTGTGAGAGCCAGAAATCTTGTTTGTTTGTAGGTGACCAAATACTTATTTTACCGAGGAATTTACCAATTAATTCATTAAAAATCCTACAATGTGATTTCCTGGATTCTTTCCCCCCATTCTGTCTCTCATAGTTGAAGTGTACCTAGGATGAAATTACAGGCCTCTCATCTTTTTAAGTGGGAGAACGTGCACAATTGGTGGCTGACTAAATACTTTTTTGCCCCACTGTATGTATGAATGACAATAAAAGCCTTTTTTGGTACAAATCCTCTTTAAAAATCACTCCTTGACCAAATCAATACATTTTTCAATGATAATGAGAAAAATTATGCAAACTGATCAATACCTACAACATCGTGAATCACATCACGAATGCAATATCAGTCAAACAATCATCAATTTCTTCCACATCATGTTCTTCCACTTTTCAATAAAACTTCCCAAAACCATCTGTCCCATCCTGATAATTTGATTTGAACCAACCAACAAACTAACTCAGTTTAAAATGCCTCCTAAAGCTCTCTTCCTTCCTCCTCAGGAGCCTCTTTACTCCTAAGCTCTGCAAAATGTCAATCCCCCCCCGCTGCTTCTCATACATACTCTGCAAAACATGGGCATTAATCTGTCTCTCACACACTGGAGGAATTCCAATAGCATTCCCTCGCACAAAAGTAGGAGAGGACACACACACACACAACATACCATGTATACATCACTTCAGGGGACATTACATTGACTTACATGCATTTCCTGGAGACTTATCCTAACCTTAACCATAACCAACACATGCCTAACCCTAACCTTTAACCTTACCAAGTCTTCACCCTTCAATGAATGATTCCCCTCATGGGGACCTCCAATTTGTCCCCATAAGGGAAGCCAGTCCCCACACGTGACTATGTAAACAGATTTAGGTCCCCACAAGTATAGTAATGCCTGCCACACACACACACACACACACACACACACACACACACACACACACACACACACACACACACACACACACACACACACACACACACACACACACACACACACACACACCACCACACACACACCACACACACACACACACACACACACACACACACACACACACACACACACACACACCACACACACACACACACAACACACACACACACACACACCACACACACACACACACACACACACACACACACACACACACACACACACACACACACACACACACACACACACACACACCACACACACCACACACACACACACACACACACACACACACACACACACACACACACACACACACACACACACACACACACACACACACACACACACACACACACACACACACACACACACACACACACACACACACACACACAGAGAGAGAGAGAGAACGAGTGGGCTGATGCGTCTGGTTTTCATTACACCAAAAAGGGAAAGGCTCTTCATCCCATATGAGAGCCACATTCCTGAACATGCAACTCTGTTACCACAGGATACATGAGGAAAGGTGGGGGAGCCAAACAGTGAATGGGAAGAGAAGAAGAGAAAAGAGGCCAAATAGTAACTCAGATCTATTTGTAAATGTGGAACGTACCCCTATAAATCTGTTTCTACTTCTTTTTTATGCTATCAATTTCTTAAAGAGGACATATCATGCTAGTTCCCAGGTTCATATTTTTATTTTGTGTCTTCAATGTGACATTTTTGACATGCTTTAATGTTCAAAAATCTCTTTATGTTTTGGCTATTGGTCAACCGCTTAGAATTGTCCCACCCATTAGCGTACAATGTGTTCGAGCACTAGCCAATAGAAGCTTGAATAGTACACAGTGATGTCACTATGTTATGACAGTAAACAAAGCAGTCCGATGACGATGACTCCCGCCCTCTGAACTCAGAATTCAAGCTTCTTCCTTTGGGCCGGAGGTTAGTGTTCCCAAAGAGTAGAACGAAGCGGTATAAAAACAGTTTTATCCCAGCAGCTATTGCTCAAATTAACAATTCATAGGAGTGTCACACAGATGCCTATTTATTCATTTAATTATGAATTTTGAATGTCCATGTTTGTACTAGTGGTTTTCTTTTTAAATGTTTTTAAATATTTTGAGATTTGACGAAGCAAGGTGTACTTTTATTAGAGATGTTGTTTGTGTTTAAAGTGTGTCAGGATGGATCCCTTGTCTTTTTATCTGCAAACTAAATCTACCTACGGGTACAAATAAAGAACCTCAACCTGAACCTGATTCCAACTGAAATAAAAACACACTACAGGAAAGGGAAACCCCCAAAAAGCATTAAAAAACTGCATTTATAATAAACGATGAGAATCCTCCCATGACAGCTCGTCTTAGTGAAAAGCACAACATGGATATTATCACCACAAAAGCCCCAATTGGAGTTTATTCCCTTCACTGTATTCCCTGCCATCTACAGATGTGAGCGTATCTTGGGAATCCGCCCTGAGAGAAAATGTCCAACTGTAAGATTTAAATATCAGCACTTCATGATTCATCTCCATTTCACATCTACCAAAGCTGTCAGATCAGATTCTCTCCATATGGGACTCCTCATGATGTTGAATCAATTCATTTAAATGAAATTCTGTGCAGAAAACCAGGCGATTAAAACAGAATCAGACTGCGGTTCCTTCAGGGTTTTAACAAGAGGAACAATGGGGTGGGTCCTGTCTGAGAACCAAACGCGTGAAAACACTCAGATGAGAGAATGAGGACACAGATGTAGTGTTAGAGGACTGACTGTGTGTAATGAACAGATTGTTTTCTTCCTCTGTTTCACATCTCCTCCTCGTCCTCACCTTCCTAAAAGGAGGCCATTCCTCCTCCTGCTGCATGTCGGGGTCGTCGCTGGGGTCATGAGGTTCGTCACATGGGTCGCAGTCGGTGTGGAAGACGTTGGCAGTGCTGAGTTTATAAAGCGGAGTCAGAGCAACACCTGACGCATCCCAGAAACGCACAGTGCCGTCCTCGTGCCTATAAAACACAAAATGTATAACTACAACAAATGCAATCAAGATGAAATGTATTTCAGTGCAAATCAATCAGGATCGTGCAGGTCTATGTGTGTGTGAGTGTGCGTGTAGGCTCAGATCCAAATAGCTCCTCAATTCTGATTTATTTGGATTGCCCCTAAAAACACAGTTAGCAGTTTATTTGGTAAGCATAGCCACATCTAATGAAATACAAATTGATTCGTGATACAGGGGCTAAAGCTATGCTAGCATCTCTGTGAAGCTGCACTCTGGCACCGTGGAGCTTTGAGCTAAAGGCTAACATCAGCATGCTAACATGTGACAATGCTAAAATTGTAATGTTAAGCAAGTATGTTGACCATGTTCACTTGCTTAGTTAAGCCTGCTAGCATGCTTATATTTGCTTCCTGTTTAGCGATAATGACCTAATATAAGCATGCTAACACACTAATCAGCTAACTCATTTTTAGCTGATATTGGCGCTTGAAGTCCAAAAGATAAAATCATTCACCCTCTGAGGAACATAATATCTTGTTAATCCAGTCAATAGTAAATAGTTAAGATATTTCCCTAACTGTGGTCTCGCTCCAGCTGTTTTACTTCATTTTCATGCTGTAGCTGTGTCTCATTGTGCCCCATGCTAATGCTAGGTCAGGAGTTGACATTAGGTCATCTGCCTCAGGATTCCCTTGTTGCTAATGCAATGCTAACACATTTCACTGTCAGGACAAGTCATATGTACACCCTATTTAATAGAGGGTCTCCATGTGGTTCACATCAGAAATCCAACCACGCTGCTTTCAGTCACTAACACTTATAGAAAGCAATAGATTTGTGTCATGAGAGAACAATTAAAACTGGATCCACCTGCAGAAGCAGCCGGTGACTGTTTATACAGAGTGTGTGTGTGTGTGTGTGTGTGTGTGTGTGTGTGTGTGTGTGTGTGTGTGTGTGTGTGTACCCTGTCAATAGCAGCTCTTGCTGTTTGGGTGGAGGAGCCAGGTTCTTCCCTCCACAAATGGGCCAACGCTGCACAAACAGACGAAGATTAAAGTAAATACTAAAAAGATGTACAAGAAAAAAACAAAACATTGAAAAACAACATTTTCTCTAACCATTTCCATTTTATCACAACTCCAGATCAAAAATAATCTGGCCCTGACGGAGAGGAATTCCCATCTGGATGAAAGTGTGCAGACAGAAACACAGCAAACTCAGCTCCTGTGGGTTTTGGGTTTGCTCTGTTACTGTGCCAGTCTCTCTGGTTTGGCCTCGCACAGACAGAGAGCCAGGAATGATTTACGAGCGTACCAGCTGTGTGTGTGTGTGTGTGTGAGTTTAATCTGCCACTGATAAAACAGCTGATCTAAGCTACAAAGCCTCTGCAAAGCCTTTAACTGCTTACACCTGCTCTTAAAGTTAACACACTAGCAGCAGGCCGGAGGTCACGCCCAGAGCCGTTTAGCTGCCAGTCTACCCTAGCAAATACCATCCATTTACCTTTAATATCCTAACATTAAACCTCTAAAATGATGACCTGTTTATATTTCTCTCCATTCATGGCAGCCGTAGAGCCTTGACAAGACACCTGACACTCATCTGGTAGAAATCCAACCCTTAAACTGAATCTGTGATCATGCTGCTTTGTGTTTACGTAGTATAAACACCAATTAGTGTCGATGGCTACTTTTAAAGCAAGAGCAGCTTGGCTATTGGCCATACTGTTAAGGTGTTCCTGGATAAAGTGGCTTACATGCATCTTGGTAATTGAATAATCCCTACGGCTACGAACAAGCCAATTTAAAGAATAATCAGTCATAGTGTCCACCTGCCAGTCCACAGGTTATTCAACATGTTGCTGGCAGTTTCTCCGAGAATGAATTTATTCAAATAGATGGGGAAAAGATTTAGGTCCTGAAGGCAATCTGTGCAATGCTTTCCTTTTAAATAATGAGAAAAGACCATAATAAAATGAAGAGAATTGTTTAAATGACACAAATCAATGCAAATAATAGTAAATGACTTTTTCTCTCTGCAATAGGGGAGATTCCTGACCATGTATCTAAGAAAATCAGCTTTATTTACTATTCTTAACTTTAATGTTAAGTTAAGAAAAGATAAAGCTTTATTGAACCCAAAGGAAATTTTACATTTAATATTGAATAATCAATTTCTTGCACAATTAATGTATATATATAATATCCTGCATTATTTGTTGTTACTGTGAATTTGTATTTCCACATGTATATTTTCCACATGTATATTTTTTTACTTTTTAATGCTATTTAATTTCTATTTCAGAAATATTTTGGATTGTTTATTTCTAGTGTCTTAATTTCTCTTATGTGCATTGCCTTGTCTTTTATGCTGCTGCAACGCAAACATTTCCCAAATTGGGATCAATAAAGTACTTATCTTAGTATAGGACAGATAAGAGTACAGACAAGGATACAAATAATACAACATATGACTAAAAGTACTGCTTCTCACCCCATGCGCTTGTTGCCGGCCCTGCTGAGCTTTGCCGGCGTTGACCAGCCTCTCCCAGAGTTTAGGCGAGACGCTGGAGACGTGGAAGGAGCAGGTGATGGCGGAGGAGTGGAGAGGAGCCAGGTAGGGGGTCGGCAGGGAGGGCCAGCCGGGGGTCAGGAGGTCAATCACAACCAGCTCCTCCTCCAGTAACACCACCACTGCTGACGGGTCATCAAACTCTGTGAGGAGGAGAGACGAGACACAACATGAAGGGCTGATGCTCCTGTAACATTTTGATTATTTTAGACCAGGGGTGTCCAAACTACGGCCCGGGGGCCAAACGCGGCCCGCGGACCCACCGTTGACAGTTCATGAGCGTGCTCTACCAATTTGTGATTTGTGTGGGCTGGGCTGGGTCAGAGTCCAGGGCTGATTTCAATTAAAGCTGGAAACATTTTCTAACATATCTTGGTTGATAAGAAAAAAGCCCAATGACCTGTTTACATAACAAACTTGAAATAAACCTTTTTTATTTCTCCTTATTATAATCAACCTGAGGCTTCTGTTTTAAGGGATGAGCTGCCAACACTCACGAGCACAAGTTACCTACATTTGATTGATTTTGCTAACTTATAACTGAACTTATGAGGCGATATACCTCTAGTGAGTGGCCCAGCCCTTCGTATATTTTTCTGCATGTGGCCATCAGTGAAAAAAGTTTGGACACCCCTGTTTTGGACGTTTGATACATGGCGGTGAGACATAACTCAGCTGAAAGACGGAAAAAGGGGAAGGAAATCATTAGTCAGAGCATTAGTGATGGTCCGCCACTGACCTTTCTCTTGCTCTACGTTATGGACAGTGAAGAAGTCGATGACCCGCGATGTGAAGTCCAGAGTGACATGCTCTTTGTCTCGTTGGATGGTCAGACAGTGGCGGTCTCCATAGCTCGCTCTGGGCATCCCTCCGCTGTACAACAACAATGGAGAGCTGCAGCGAGACAGACATGTTATTTAATTCAGGGAAATTAGAACATTGAGAGAGTGTTACGATTTAATAAGGCTTTATTATCCCCAAAAAAAAGTATTGTACACTTGACATTTTGAAAATGACCAAACTACATTTGCCTTACAAGGCTTTTTATTTTTGGTTTTGATTCACAAATATAGGAAGTTAATTATGAGGCAATCTAGGAATCTTTGTTTCTTGCCCAAGGTGAACTACAACAAATATTCTTCTGTGTGCAGGAGACACAAACTGGATTGAGGAGACATAAAATCCACTTGAAAATATGTTTATGTAGTAATATAAAAGAAAAACAATAATGAATAACAGAAAAATCATTAAAAGTAGACAAATAAAATAAAAGGATTTACAAACATGATACATAACAGGAAAGTTTTACTGACGCTGCGATTCATAATTTCAGTCTGATTTCAGCGGTCACACACTCACCCCGTCTGTGTCGTTCTCCACAGGATCTTGTTGATGGCCTTACAGGGAAATGGACCTGTGACAGAAATCATGCACAATAAAGTAACCAAAACATCACAGAGACATTTGTTGGATTAAAATGAATAAAAACACACGAAAAAGAAAGTGTCACCTGCTAGTTATTAATGTTATCTTATGTTGTATGGATATTCTTCCTCGTTATGCCTTTATTAGTGCGTCGCCTGTTGATTTATTTTATTTAGTATTTTAGTTTGTTGCCAATGTAACTGATGTTATAAATATATAGCAAGGAAGTAAGAAACGTCCTGTCATTTACCAAAGTAAAAGGCAATACGAATTTGATTTCCATCCAGAAAGCCTTTAGGTCAGAGAGAGGGCGAAAGAGAGATATTATAAGATTTGAAAAGTGTCACTTCCCCAATGAACCTGACCTAACCCTGACTCTAATTCTGAAATAGAAACGAGTCACTACGAGTCACGATGTGTCAGCACTCATCGGCAGTTATTGGAGGCTTTGTGGACGAGAACATGACCTCCACTGAAAGACAAAGTGTTCAAACAAGAGACACTAGCTATAGTAAGAATATGTTGTGTGTGTTTAGGTGTGTGTGTGATGTATGCATTTCTCACCATATGGGACGGTGGAGGACACTGGCTGCTGATGGCAGGTGTTGCCGTTAGTAACAGGCCACACGGAGTAGCCGCCATCGTTATGGGAACTGACAAATAGGTTTCCAGAGCGTTCCCACACCAGACTCTCCAGCTGCTGCAGGGTCACACACAGAGAGAAATGCTTTCAAAAGGTTGCTTGGCAGTCAAATACACGTTATAGATAGTAACGTCAAAGAGTCAAGTGCCTCAGAGAGCAGCTCAAATATTCCTTGCCATAAAAGCATATAACTAGCTAACTGACAAGTGCGGCTGGGACTAGCGATTGTTTTCTTTATCAATGAATCCAATGATTATTTCTAGATTAATTGATTGATTGTTTGGACTCTAAAATGTAAGAAAATAGTCTTAAATGTCGATCCCAGTCACTGAAAGCCTTACATGTATGTGGTGTCTTTTAATGTCTGTTTTTGAAAGTGCAACTCATCATATTCACTTAAATATGATATAAAACTAGGAAAAGCAGAAAAACTTCATAATTGAGACTGAAAACAGCATTTTCTGTTATGTATTACTTTCCTTCCCTGTCGATTAACTATTGATTAGTTCATGTATTGTTGCAGCTCCAGCTGGAACACCTATTTAAAGACTTTTTTCATTACTGTTAATGTTTTGCAACTAATTCCTGGCATGTTTCAGTAAACTTTAACACAACATAAAAAACATTCTTAAAGTTCTTCATTGGAACATTCTGAAGATAAGTTAAGGAACAGAGTCTGTAAAAAGTAACACAGTGTGCACGAGGCTCCGTTCTGTAAGGCAGGTACCTGTTTGCCCAGGAAGAGCTGCTCGGTGTGCCGGGTCCTCAGATCCCAGAGGACCACCAGGCCGCGGCTGTAGCCAATCAGAATCTTCCCTGGCTGTTGGGGATGTTCCTGAAGAGACTCCACCGGCCCCAAGGACTTTCCACATCTGTAATCATCTGGCAGGCTGGGAAAACAAAACCATCATTGCATATGTTGTTGATTAAACATGTCTACAGGTTTGTTTTAATGCACCATTATACTTCCTTATTTCTATATGTCTTAAAGAGGTCCTATAATCCTTTTTCTCCCTTTCCTGTAGTGTGTTATATAGGTCTTTGTGCAAGTAAACGGTCTGCAAAGGCTAAAATATGAAAAAGTTTGCTCCAACACAAATCTTAGAGCATTTGTATTTAAAAAATGTCCCAAATTGTGATCAATAAAGTAACTACCTACCTACCTACCTACCTACCTACCTACCTACCTACCGACCTACCGACCTACCTACCTACCTACCTACCTACCTACCTACCTACCTACCTACCTACCTACCTACCTACCTACCTACCTACCTACCTACCAAAAACCATCACTGAATTCACTCAACATCAACCTTTCATCATGTGAACACATTTGACAAAGAGATTTTTTTGACATACTCTATTAAAGTAAGTTTCAATGAAGGTAATTTGCCTTTTCCCTTTAATGTTTGGGACTGTAAAATGGATACATCATGAGAGGAGTGGAGATCAGATCTGTGCATATTGATCATCCGGTTGGTAAGTAGAACACAGGGAATGGACAGCATCATATATTTCAAAGCACTGTTTTTCATTTGCACAAAAACAACCCAAAGCAGAACTCCTGAAGTGTTCAGATGTATGTTGAATCTAATCAACATCAAACTCAAACCATCTGTATAAACTCCACCACAGGCAGCTGTCTCGGCAACAACAACAAAACAGTGAAATCAACATCAAGCTGCTGGAAGTTTGTGAACTAGACATTCCTCTGAGGCAGCGGAGGAATGTAGAGCAGGACACACCCTCGAGATGTCAGGAGGATTCCCCCGGTGCAGGATGGGGAGAAGAGAGAAGAGGGAGAAGAGAGGAGAGAGAGAAGAGAGGAGAGGAGAGGAGAGGGAGAAGAGAGGAGAGGAGAAGAGAGGAGAGGAGGAAGGAGAGGAGAGGAGAGGAGAGGGAGGAAGAAGAGAGGGAGAGAGAGGAGAAGAGAGGGAGAAGAGAGGAGAGGAGAGGGAGAAGAGAGGAGAGGAGAGAGAGAGGAGAGGAGAGGGAGAAGAGAGGAGAGGAGAAGAGGGAAAGTCAAAGAGTAAACAAACAGACAAAGTGCGAAAGAAAAGACGGAAATGCAGCTTTCTCTCTGCAGCAGAACCATTGCAGAAGAGATGGTCAGCTTGCATGAAACACACACACCCACACACACACACACCCACCCACACACTTCTGACTGCTTTGTGGTAGCGCTCGCTGAGGAAGATCCTCTCCGGAAGCACAGAGGCAGAAACATTCCCAACAAAGCATTCCATTGTCTCCGTCTCTCCGTCCACGAGTATTTTTAGGGAATCCAGCATCCTGCTACTGATGTGTGTGTGTGTGTGTGTGTGTGTGTACGTTAGAGATTCAGCTGAAACACTTCCCAACCGGAACACCGTGTTTTGGCAGCAGTTACAAAGCACCCGTGTCTAAAAACCTCCCCCCCCCACACACACACACACACACACACACACACACACACACACACACACACACACCACACACACACACACACACACACACACACACACACACACACACACACACACACACACACACACACACACCACACACACACACACACACACACACACACACACCACACACACACACACACACAACACACACACACACCACACACACACACACACACACACACACACACACACACACACACACACACAACACACACACACACACACACACACACACACACACACACACACACACACACACACACACACACACACACACACACACACACACACACACACACACACGTTAATGAGGGGTTTGGCCGGTCAGTCAGCAGAAAGAGAGAGACAGCAGCTCTGTGAAGCTACACAGGAATGCAGAGAGGAAGAACGAATAAACCACTTTGTTTTCGTTGTGTACCTTGAGCATTTTGCACTTCGTGTGGCAGCTTATGTACTTTACTGATGTGTAAAAAGGGTTTTGAGGAGTAGTAAAGACTAGAAAATTGCTATATAAATGGCGTCTATTTATCATTTATAAAACAAGCACTGCAGCGGGCATGTTTGTTGCATACGGATTGTTTTAGATAATGCAGTTCTGTGCATATTAACGTGATAAGGACGCATCGGAAGTGGCTTGCTCTGCTTCACTGCTGACTCTCATACATGGCTGCACACTAGTTCACACAACACTGCAGAATGTGGAGGGGCTGGACAAAATAACAGAAACACATATTTGTTCTTATGTCTGTGGAAATACCAATGTTTAGGCCGGGATTCTGCAACGCCACAATCATTTTTTCACACAGTCTTAAATAAATAATATTCTTATTATTAAACAAATAACATGCATATTCTTGTTGGATTTCTGGATTTCTTTTGTGTATTTATAATTCTTGTAAACCATCCATCCATCCATCTTCTCCCGCTTATCCGTGGTCGGGTCGCGGGGGTAGCAGTTCCAGCAGAGAGCCCCAAACTTTCTTTTCCCTGGCGACATCAACCAGCTCTGACTGGGGGATCCCAAGGCGCTCCCAGGCCAGCGAAGAGATATAATCCCTCCACCTGGTCCTAGGTCTACCCCTTGGTCTCTTCCCAGCTGGACGTGCCTGGAACACCTCCCTAGAGAGGCGCCCAGGTGGCATCCTAACTAGGTGCCCGAACCACCTCAACTGGCTCCTTTCGACGCGAAGGAGGAGCGGTTGAACTCCGAGTCCCTCCCTGATGACCGAACTTCTCACCTTATCCCTAAGGGAGACACCAGCCACCCTGCGGAGAAAACCCATCTCGGCCGCTTGTATCCGTATTCTTGTAAACATTTTCTTTTAATTTTGAAAACGTTTTTAAAATATTTCTATAATAAAAGTTCTAAATTTGCTCATTTTTTACAAAACTAATTCCTCTTACTTTGTTAATGTATGCATCGTTATACAACATGGCAAATTCCTTGTACGTGTAAACTACTACTTAGCTATAACCCTGATTCTGACTTTGGAGTTTTTCTGTGTGTGCTCCCTTTCCTCTCCTCTCTGAGCAGCGTTGAGGACATAAAGCCGTTCTCATGGACCATGAACCACATGACCCCGACCTGCCTGCTGCTGCTGGGGTCAAGGGGGATATTTATTTCTGTGTGTGTGTCCGACCTGCTCAGCTGGAGCTGTGAGCGGAGGAAACTGGAGTGCTAAATGTTTACAGGAAGACATACTGTGACAGGGACAGAGAGGAGGGAATTAGTCAAGAAGAGACTTATAGGCAGAGAAAGGGAGAAACTACATTAAACACTTGTTAAATGTGTAGATGCAATGTTAAGAAGAGCTGGAATATTATAACATATGCAATGATCAACTTTACAAACATATGCACCTGCCACTCCAAACACAACTGCATTAGACTTTAACATGTGCTAGAACTATAGTTTCACGGGAAGACTAGGGGTAGAGGAATGTGAGAATTTGGTTAGGGGTGTTATCAAATATTTGGAACAATACCAGAAACCTGCAGGTCCGCTGCAACTCTGACTGCTTTTAAATCCAGGCTGAAGACTTTCCGCTGCTTTTAATTGAATCTTACACTGCTCTAACTTTTATTCACGAACCTGTGTTATTCATGTTTTATTATCTTTGCTTTTTAATGTTTCTAATATGTTTTATGCTCTTAACGTCTTTGTAAAGCACTTGTGTTGAAAAGTGTTAAATAAATAAACTTGCCTTGCCTTGCTAGGGTCCATCTTTACTAGGCTCCATATTTGATCTTATTTATTTATTTTCCGTCAGTTTTCTTTGAAGTCATTTACGGGACAGTCTCACCTCTGGGTGACCTGGTCCTGTGGCAGCGTGAGGTTGTCCTTCAGTGACAGGCAAGGCAACTCCAGGAAGTAGATGCCCCCTCCCTCAGTGCCGATGCACAGCAGGTCACATGACCTCAGCAAGAGGAGGACAGTCACACGGGTGGCACTGAGGAGAAGAAGAGGAGGAGGAGGAGGGATGAGAAGAGGGAGGCTCCAGTCACGATAGATTTAAGCCACCCAATTATTAAAGAATATATTCAATGATGAAATAACCCACATTGTTTTAAGTGCAATCTGATTCAAAGACGCAAAGGTTTTATCGTCATGTGCTCAAAGCTACAGTGTAGAAATGGCAATGAGATTCTTCTGACCTGAGCTCCTCCAACAATGCAGCATATATAAATGAAGGTGTAATGTTCCTCTAACAATGTTAAGGTTAGTTTAGCAGATTTCACACACAAATTCAAGGGTGCCTAACAGAAGACACAAAACAAATGAAACGGAAAACTTCATAAAGAGAGAAGATCGGTAAATTTGATCAACATTGCAAGTAGATTTCTTCAAGAAGTGCAGAAGTAAAATAAAAAATTAAAACATTGTTAAACTCCCTCTGGAAGTGGACTCACTAGGTAATACCCTATAGGCCTGATTTAGTTTTGACAGATTCATAACTCTGCTGTAAAGAAATGACTACTCCCTAATTGTTCACTGTTGTTTTATTATATGTATGTCTTTCTCATCATGTTTCATTGCTGAAAAGAACTATGAACAGATTTATGTCATTCATGTAAAGATGCAATGTACAATATGCTGTTACAATGTTTGACACTAAATGCTAATAAAAAGTCAATTACAAAAAAAAAACAGTGGTAAAAATAACGTGATCTACCTGCAGCTCTCGATGCCTGGTCTTCCTGGGAGGCTGTAGCTGTCTACTTCCTGGAGAATGATCACGCCTTCTTTCTTAACCCCGCCCACTTCTCTCGGGGCACCGCCCACCAGCTCCCACAGGTGGATCGTGTTGTCGTCCAGCAGTGACAGCAGGCGGCCCTGTCACATGGCACGGTAAATGTTAAATTCATACAACTTTAGGCCACTACTCTGATCACAAAGCAGGTAATGAGAGCTCACCTGTCCGGGCAGGAACTGGATCTGTGTGACAGCTGTGGTATCACTGTGGAGTCCCGTGAACTCAACGCCAGGGGAACCGTAACTGAGAGGGGCCCGTCAAGGAAATCAAATATTGGAACAATGGACAGACTAGTGGAAATGATCATAATAATACATATATCAAATCAAAAATAATAATATAGAAGATAGTGGGTTACCCTTGGCCCTTTTGTTTATAATACCCAGCTTTTTTTCTTTGTCTTTCTTGTACGCCATGTAAAGGTTTCAGGTACCTACTGTACTTACTATATATTTCGTTTGTCTTTGCTTTATAGTTACTAAAAGAAAAATTCAAAATAAAGTATTAAAACATATATATAAAAGATAATAAATGTTTTTAAAGAATAAAAAAAGATTAAAGCTTTATTTGGAGAGACATTTTTATACATGCGATGCAGCTCAAAATGCTTTAACAATTTCACAAATAACACGAGAAAAACAAGAGATTCAATTGAAGTCAGAGGTTAAAACTCATTAGCACACATACAGCATGTGTACATGATATATACATGACTGCAAGAAGATAAAATAGGCAATACAATTATCAAAAAGCGAGTGGAGCTACCCACCAATCTAAGGTCTCACCAGATCCCAAATCTGCTAGCATGTGCAACATAGCAGAGACTTAATTCCAGTCTAAATAAGGGGATCATTTAGAGCCACTTAAAGGTAGGGTAGGTAATTCACTTCAGAAACACTTTGTTATATTCCATGGAATGCTCTTAACATCCCGATAGCAATGAATATATTAAATACTTTGACAATAAATATATATTAAAAATGTCATCTGTGGAAGCCGTGGCGCTGTAAAAAGCACGACCAATCATATGAGCCGGCCCGGGTTAGATAACTAGATGGCCTACCTGCCTGTCAGCCTTCCATCTCGTACACAAATGTATCTCGTGACCTCATTGGTCATGTGCGCGTTCGTGTGTGTTGGAGGCGGGGCTCTGTGAGGAAGCCCGGGTTAGATAACTAGATGGCCTACCTGCCTGTCAGCCTTCCATCTTGTACACAAATGTATCTCGTGACCTCATTGGTCATGTGCGCGTTCGTGTGTGTTGGAGGCGGGGCTCTGTGAGGAAGCCCGGGTTAGATAACTAGATGGCCTACCTGCCTGTCAGCCTTCCATCTTGTACACAAATTTATCTCGTGACCTCATTGGTCATGTGCGCGTTCGTGTGTGTTGGAGGCGGGGCTCTGGAAGGAAGTCTGAAGGAAGGGGCAGATATTTTTCGGCTGCGTACTTTCAAATTCTAGCGCACTCGAGCTGGTTTACTTTCTACATTCTTACCTAACCTACCTTTAAGAGCAGTATATCAAGACAATAGGAACCATTTTTATACACACTGCCTGCCGATTGAAGGAACGTTTTTCTTTAAAAATAGGAACTCAATTAAAATGAGTGATTAAGACGGCAGAGACTGTTAAAGTAGTAATTGTGAGCTGTAAACCGTTAGAGAAACGCTGGTTAGGTGTAATAGTGGGGGGAAATTAGAGCGCTGTAACAAAGCTCATAGCAATTACAAGCACCAGATGACGCAGATGCTCAAAACCAACACGGTGTGTGTGTGTGTGTGTGTGTGTGTGTGTGTGTGTGTCAGCAGCAATCGTAACCCCCTTCCTTAGTGCAGTAACTGAAGCTGAGCTGATATAATAAAAGCTACACTCAAGGAGTGACGCCGAGTACACACCACTAGGCTAAATTGGTCTAAAACCGTGTATTAGCATTGACACGCTAGCAGCTACTCAAACACACATTTGTGAGCAATACTGACACACTTTACTGCTTACATAAGCCTGCAGGAATGTGGATTAAAAGGCAGAAAATAGAAGGAAATCTGGAGAGTTTGTCTATGACTGGTTTCCTGTTTCCCTACCACTATCTGTTTGTATTATCATGCTTTAAGATAAATATCACAACCACATACAGTTCGTTTCCTCCCCTTTTCATATCTCTTATGGTGATGGGTTTTCTTTCCTTCTCCCGTATCGCTCTAGAGAATTGTACCCAAATCCAATTATCTACATCTCTACTTTTCTCTTATTCTCTGTAGGGGACTCCTCCTTTTGTTAGAGAAAAGGTTACTACAATTTGTTCTCTCTAACCATTTTTGCCCAAAACCACTCGTAATCCGGTGGAGTTTTAATACCCACATTCCTCCGCTGTCTCCTTTTTCATTTACCTCCTTCAGTTAGGTCCTCTGCTCGGATTCATCGAAACCTACCTGCCCTCCTCTTTCTTCCAAGTATTTAAATCCCTCCTTTATCGCTCTCTCCCTGGAGGCCGAGTGTTATACTAGCATTCCTCCAGTGTTGTCACTTCCTGACCCCTGGTTTTATTCACTGCAACAACACATGCCTCAGACAGCTGGAGGTGGAGGTGTCAGGGGGACACTCATTCACGGGTCATGAAACCCAGACCAGACAGAGGGAGAGGCAGGATTTCAATCCATTAGAGGGGTCGTTTGACATTTGTTTGCTTCCTTGCAGAGATTTGTTATCAGTGATGCATGCTAAATATTGAGCCACAGCCAGCAGCTAGTTATCTTAGCTACGCATAAAAGAGTGACAACAGCTTGTCAAGCTCTATGAAACATTTCTAAAATCCTTCTAAATCCCAATAATACATCCGTTTGATCTTGTTGATAAGGGAGTAACTGCCCAGCGCTAAATTCCTGGTCAAACTTAAATGTGTTTTAATGTATTATAAGTTTTTCACACAGATCCAGGCTTGTTAGTCTTCTGACTGCAGCTTCATATTCAACAGACATGAGATTATCTCCATTAACTTTCAGCATACAGACCATAAGCACATGTAAACAAATTGAAACTGAAACCGCAAGATATGTGGGGTGTGCAAAGAAAGACTGATGAGCAATGACTCTGAAAAAAAAACTGAAAAAGGGACAGACAGAATTACAAATCAAAGAAGTTGTACTGCTGTGCTCAAAAGTTACATGTAAGGAAACTGACAGAAAAAGTAAGGTATTGAGAAAAAACTGAGTTCCACAGCTGTGTAAAAAGCAGGGAGTGAGAGCGGATTGGACAGCAGTGGTTTGCGTGTGTAGTCCAGCGATGTGAGGACGACCGCAGCTCATTCAACACTAATCTATACAGCAACTCCCACAAATGTAAAGCTGGCTGCGCAAGAAAAGAGTGCCAAAAGAAAAGCTGTCCATGAGCAGATAAAATAAGACCACTAATGACTATTTAAAAACTGCGTCAGAGCCCAGCTGATCTGCAGCAGCTCCACTTTCAAAGGTTGTCATACCACACGAGAAAAATGTCTGACAGGCAGCGGAGGAAAGCAGGGCTTAGGTTTGAATTGCTGTTATGAGTGAGAGCGAAATAAATGTGTGTGATAAATAGTCATTATGAGCTCAACTATAGCACATGATTCACACATGTCACGCATACTTCCTGGTTATGGTGAAGTCAGCTGGTGGAGGGATTCCTGGTGATGATGTCATATAGGGACAGCTGTAGAGACCCTCTTTCTGTAACCTCATTATATGCATGTGTGTGTGTGTTAAGCTCCCTCCCCCATTGGATCTGCAATTAGGCCAATATACAAGTCTTCAATAATAGTGGGCATTTACAACAATTTCTAAAGTGTGTCAACCTTCATTCCCCTCCCCCACATGCCCAATATTGAATATAAGTGAGAAACAAATAAATCAATACACACAATGTGGGGATATTATGTTTTGGGATACTGTGTTGACTTTTGTATTCATAATTTACCTGCAAATATATGTGGCTGACATTGCAATGATGTTATGGGGTCTGTGATATATTAAACTACTTATTTTTTTAAATAGTACCACCAGATTCTTGCTAATACAGAGCCCTAATTTAATATTGATACACACTGTATTTCCCCCATTTTATCTTCACTCCACTGGCTGCCCGTTCATTTGAGGATTCATTTTAAAACTCTTTTATTTACTTTTAAAGCCCTCAATGGCCTGGCCCCGCCCTACCTCTCTGAGCTGTTACACAGCTACACGTCCACTCGCACTCTCAGGTCAGCTGATCAGTTGCTCCTGAGGGTGCCAAAAACAAAGTCTAAGCGCAGAGGGGACCGTGCTTTCTCTGCTGCCGCCCCTACACTGTGGAACGACCTGCCCTTGCTCATCAGACAGGCTACCACACTGACTGCTTTTAAATCTCGTCTTAAAACCCACCTCTTCTCCTTGGCATTCAGAAACAAGTAGATTGTTGCTTTTATTTGCTTTCAGTGGTCTATTGTTTTTTATTATATGGCTGTTATTTATTTTTTAATTATTACGTTTATTCTGGTTTGTTTTGTGTTTGTATCTTGTATTTTAAATGTATTTATATGATGTTGTGTGAGCTTATCTCTCTGTACAGCACTTTGGTCTGAAGGTTTTTAAAGTGCTATATAAAATAAATAAAGTTGGATTGGACTGTACATGTAGGAGCCAAAATGCTTATTTTGCTATTGCTTATTATTTATATTATTATTATTATCATCATTAATTGTTTACAACACACACAGTCGTAATTAGTCACCCTCATTGTCATGGAAAGACAATGAGGGTGAGCTGGCTGTTGTATTTTTCTGTTGACCTTTATATTAGCTATTGTGTGTTTTATTTGATAAAATAAATATCGTGAACAACCACTTCAGTAGACACTCTTCTTGGAAACGCATAACAGAGCCACATTTAGCCTCTACGGGACTATTGGGAGTTTAGTCGCCACACACACATGCTAAAAGTGAAAGAAATCCTAGTTGTTTAAACATTTCTGTCTGGATCAAAGTGTCCGTCCAGCATCTGTCAACCCTAGAGCCACGACTCTAGCGTGATAATAATCAGAGCAACACTCCTGTTTATTTTAAAATGGTAATTGTCAGCGATTCCTTTTGACTTGTTCTGATTACACGGCCGATTGAAATCATCAAGGACCGATTGCCATTTATTTTAATCCGTCACTGAAAGACCTAAATGTGAGATATGTGCATAAAAGACAGAAGTGAGAAATGAAAGGAAGTGACACACACACACACACACACACACACACACACACACACACACACACACACACACACACACACACACACACACACACACACACACACACACACACACACACACACACACACACACACACACACACACACACACACACACACACACACACACACACACACACACACACACACACACACACACACACACACACACACACACACACACCACACACACACACACACACACACACACACACACACACACACACACACACACACACACACACACACACACACACGAGCTGGAAACAGTGACTCAACGCAGTAATTCACAAGCCTACGCAATTTGGAGATTAAAATTTAAAGCATTAATAAAAAAGAACCACAGACACCCATAAAGCAGCGAGACAAGTGGTGAGGGCAAACGAAGAGAAGAGTATAAACGGTGTTGGATGTGACAGTGTTGTAATAAATGTTCCGGGTGTTGCTGACAAAGTTGCGTAACAGTTTCAGAAACAAGAAATCAACACTAAGTCCATGAACAACCTGTTGAATGTGCAAGAAAAACCATGCAGTGTGACATAGCAAGATTTGCCCTGAATCGCACACAATGGATGCCTACAGTAACTCATCATCACTGAATCACTGTCTTTCTCAAACACACACACATAAGTGCGATTGCCCGGTGATGCAGAGAGAGAGCGTTAGCAGGGATAAAGCGATTTCACGGTCTGAATACAGACAAACAGAGGGCATTGTCCTCCATGGCAGACACACAGACCACAGCCAGCACACACTCCAACACACACACACACATACATACACACACACGATAGAAGATTTAGATGGACAGGAAGGAAGGACGGATCAGTAGATCCAAGGATGGATGTGCAGGTTGACCACACACAGAAAGACAATTAGACCCCAGAGGAAAACAAACTTGTGCAAGTGAGACTTCAAACAACTTAAGCTAGTTTTTGCTGGAAACTTCCAAAAGTCGAGTATTTTCTCTAACTCCCTTTCTTCCCTACACACATAGCAACACACACACAATCACAAACTCCTCAGACGTCTGGCAAAAGGCAGTCGACAACAAGACAAGCCAAACAACTCCACCCACCCAGAGGAACAATCCGTCTCATTTGCATCCTCTCTATGTCAACTAGCACCTCTCCACCCCCCACACACTCTTTGTCATGTCCCACTCCCTCAATGCACTCTCCCCCAACATGGGACAAGTCAGACCTAGAGATAAACGTGGCTGTAGAGTTATAGATAGACAGAAGATCATGGTCCCCAGAGGAAGAATCGCAAAGATTTTGATTAATGCAGTGATTGAAGAGTGTGTGTTTAACCATGATGTTAGAAACTGGGAATCTGAGCACCCTTCTTTCTAATCTACAGAATACTACTATCATGAGTAATGTCAAAAGGAAATAAAATAACAGACAGAAGGAATAACAGAAAATGTATCGACTGATTTTGGCAGTAGAAATGCCCCCCAAACATTGGTCCTTATCCCAATCTGGGAGGGTCAGGGTTTTGCTCTGGCAACATTCAGCCTGAGTTAAACCCTCCCGCCTTGTTGGACTGCGAAAGAGTGTTGAGCAACTTTTATGGGCCAGCCGATGAGTTTCACATTTAGTTCAAACTGCTTGTCGAAACATTTCATCAACTAATGTAAGCTTTCCTAAGAGTTCATGTCTCCCAAGAGGAGAAATATCTGATTGGATCGAGATGGATTCACAGACATTCATGGTCCCCTCATGATACATTTAATTCACTTTGGTGATCAATTCATTAATTCGATTTTCAGCAAAATCAAATTACAATGTGAACTTGCATACTTCTTCAGTTTACAACCAAATATCTGCAAAACCAAAGACAATTAAATCAGCCTAAGCTTCGTGGCCAACGTTGCATGCTATGACGCTAAACAAATATTTAAGGGTGACATTATACCTAAACATCAGCATATTAGCATTCAGCTCAAAGCACCACCATGTAAACGTATTATTGTCAAGTTAAATGATCGAACATAACATCTAAAAAGAAAGTCTAATCAAGATAAAATCCACATTTAGCTGGATCAAAATCAAGGTGGATGAGTGCAAGTAGATTTTAAGATATTTTACTTAAGTCAAAGTCACTGCCAAATACAAAGTACAAAGTATAGACCTTTTATTAGCTTTGAAAGAACCAAGTTACAATTACTTTCTACTCATTTTTCGTCTTACCTTTATGTCAGTTTTATTCTCCCACCCATCCCTACTGAGCTAATTCAACAAGATGGGTTCATGTTTTTTCCCCGTTTCCACAGTCTGACTCGGTGAGACCACACACCCTTTATTCCTGCAGACAGACCCCCACGACTTGTTGCCAACGGCACCGGCGTGTGTGTGCGCCCTTTCATCTGTAAGTGTGTATAGGTGTGGGGGTGAGTAGACCAGTATGGATGTTAGACAGAGAGTATAATAAGGAGAAAGGGTGAGGAGGGGGAGTTTAAAGGTCCTGTGAATCTCCAGGAATACCAACGAGGAATAAAGTTATGGTAAAAGGGAAAAAAGGTGGGAGGTAGAGGAGAGAGACATGATGTAGGAGTGAGAACAAGACCAGGAATAGTGAGCAGTGAGTGCTTTAAAGAAAGAAAGTTAAGAAAGAGAGCAGGCAGTGTGTGGGTGAGAAGAAAGAGGATGAGGAGGAGGAGGATGTTATGTTTAACTGAACTGAAGATGTTCTCTGATAAAGTGCTACCGTCCATTCAAAGCAGTGCCGATAACATACACAACATGTTGTTTTCTTTAATACTGACCACAGTTTGAAGCAAACATGAAAACAAATTAATGTCACTATGTAAAAGTCAAAAGCTATGCATGTTGGGTCAGGAATATCTGTGGCTAAAGCAGAATAGAAAGGGGATTGTGTGGAACAAACAAACACTGGGGGAATTCACCCTTTTCACCACAAAATATCTTTCACTTTGAGAATGGATAAACAAATTCAAGGCACTTTAAATTAAGCGATAACAGCTGCCAGAGTCGACTGCTGAGGCCACCATGAGAACTAAAGACATGATGAAAGGGTGCATTTGTGTTCTTATCATTTCTCATGCAATGTTCTAACTTCTAAGTGTCCCTGCAGTGACCTTGCAAAAAGGGGAAGACTCACAGAGTGAAAGTACAGAGATGTTCATACGTTTATTAAATCAAGCTTCAACAGCGCAGTGAGACATCAGCCCGCAGTGCTCCGCCACACTGACCTCAGAACTGTTCATCCGCCACAGATATGACAAGAAAAGGCAATCAAATACAAATAAATAAATGGAGTCTTTGATGTTACAGAGAAACACATTTTAGCAATCATCCCTAAAGAGTATTTATGTTCTCATTCATAACACTCCGTTCGATGTCTCACTATGGGATGCGGCTCATCGCGGAGCAAACAGAAGCATCAATCTCATTACGCCAATCCTGATTGGCTGGTGATCTTGATGTCAGCGTCAGGGAATTCACCCCCTATAAAGTAGCATGCGTCATTCAAACACCTCTTCTCGCTTCAGAGCACATCTCTATAGTAGCCGGACAAGCTTAACGGTCCACAGACTGAACCCAAATAACCATTTCGGTCGACGGGCGCTCGCCGGCTACTCCTTCTGCTTCGCAGGAAGACGGTAATACTAACGCCAGTTAGTATTGAAATCGACCTCGCCGTTCTCTTTCCCCGGAAAGTAAGGTAGGTCTGATTTTTTCAAGCTAGCGTTAGCTCGCTCCCTCACTATCGACACCACGGTAGCGAGGACGTTTTTTTCTTTTCTCTTCTCCACGGAGGAGGAAAGGATTAAAGGAGCATACTGTCACACCAGTCAGTATTCTCCGGGAATAAAAGACCCACACCGTCCTTTTCTCCGGATTAAGGACAGGGTGGTAACACCTTTTTTTTCCGTGGAGAGACCGGCCCTTCAGCAACAAGGTCCCAATCCAGGGTGCCTCCTCCCTAGACTGTGACGGAATGGAGAAGCTCGGCCTGCTCCGCATACCGCCCATGGAACCGCTGGTAGCGGCCCACCTCCTACCGAGGATGGGCCCGTCACCAAGCAGGAACCCCACGCTGCCAGCAAAGTCGGACCGATTTCAGTCGACAATGACTGAACGGTCCTACAAAGCCGCAGTGTTGTCCGCCAGGGCCCTGAATGTGTCCTCGCTGCTAACCGCTTACCAAGCGGAGCTCTGCGAGGACCTGTCGGGTAACCCGGGGGCATCCACTCTGGACGAGATGGCAGCGGTCACGGACATTTGTCTTTGTGTCCAACGCTGCGCCGTCCAGGCCACGGGCAAGGCAATGGGGATCATGGTGGTGCAGGAAAGAGCAAGATGGCTCAACCTCACCAACCTCCCAGACCGGGAAAAGGAGGATGTGCTGGATATGCCCATCGTTCCCGAGGGAATTTTCGGCTCCGCTCTTGCTTCCATGCAAAGGAGGTGTGAGTCGAAAAAGAAGGAGGACGAGGCACTCCACCTCTGCCTCCCTCGAAGGGTCCAGCCGCTGCCTTCGCAGCAGCAGTCCTTCGCAGCAGCAGTCCTTCGCCCAAGCTGCCTCGAACCCTGCTCGGTTTAAAACACCGAAGACGCAGAGGTCGCAGCCCGCCCCGAGTCCCCAGCCCAGGCTGGAGACGAGGGCGAGCTGGCCTAGAAAATCTCCGGTTCCGGCTGCAGCTCAGGCGCAGCCAACCCAGAATTTCGGCCAGCAGTCGAGGAAGAAGAAGCGAGCGGCGTGACAGCCCCTCCTTCTCCCCTCTGTGACAGAGCTGGAAGTCCACGGTTCCCCAGCTCTAAATGTGTTCCCGCCGCCTCGAGAGATGCCTCAACACCATCCTCAAGTCCGCACAAACACATGTCACACATTTGTTGATTTTTCTGTCATAAAATATTTGCCACTGACGCATCCAGGCTTCAGGCCGAGGGCGCAGCTCAAAAAAATAAATGAAAAGAAAAACAATAAAACCAATAAACAGCCCGTCAACTGTTCCCCTTCTGAGAGCAGCTACGGCATCTCTCAAAAGGCGGATTACAGGCGGGTCTGTGAAGGCACCACCGCCACGCGCATGCGCAGTGCCGGCTGGGGTTGTGAAGGCACCACCGTCATGCGCATGCGCAGTGCCGGTGGGGATTGTCGAAAAGGGGCACCACTGTGTTCAGACACTAGAGGGCCCCATAACACAACAAATAGAGACTCAGAGGGGAAGAGACGTGACATCTCCACTGGCTCTAAGGAGCATGCAGTGGAAGATGCTCACATCATCTGCATGGGTTTTCAAGACAGTAACACGGGGCTACAGACTCCAATTCGCTGTCACCCCCCCTCGCTTCTCGGGCATTCTGCATTCGCAGGCCCGAGGAGAGTCAGCCCATATTCTGGAGAGAGAGAGATTCTCTCTCTCCTAGAAAAGAGGGCTATATCTATTGTACCCGCCGAGCAGAGTCAGGGCGGCTTCTATTCCAAGTACTTCCTCGTTCCCGAACGGAATTCGGCCAATACTTGATTTGAGGGCTCTGAACAAATATCTAAAAAGATATAAGTTCAGAATGCTCACTCACACATCTCTGCTGCGGCTCGTGCGACAAGACGACTGGTTCACATCAGTCGACCTGAAAGATGCGTATTTTCACATCCCAGTATATTACCCACACAGGAAATATCTGAGATTCGCATTTCAGGGGATCTGTTATGAATACAGAGTACTCCCCTTCGGTCTGTCTCTCAGTCCAAGGGTGTTTGTACGATGTACGGAAGCCGCGATAGCCCCGTTAAGACAACAGGGTATTCGCCTGGCGACCTACCTGGACGACTGGCTGCTTCTCGCACAGTCGGAGCAGGAGGCTGTTACGCAGACAAATGTCCTCGTAAAGCACCTGCTCAACCTGGGTTTCATAATAAACACAGAGAAGAGCATGTTGTGCCCCGCGCAGACTATACTCTTCCTGGGTTTACACCTGAACTCGGTGCCCTTTTCAGCCCGCTTGTCAGCGGAAAGAGTGAAAGCTTTCAGAGCTTGTCTCGCTCTTTTCCAGCTGCGCAAACATGTTCTCTTCAGATCATGCCTGCGATTGCTGGGGCTCATGGCGTCAGCCATCCTGGTCGTACGACTGGGACGCTTACTTACACATGAGGGAGTTTCAGCGCTGGGTGGCCGCCCCTAAAACTAAAGTGATGGTTACTGTGAAATGCGTAATGGCACTGCGCCACTGGCTGCACTTTTCTAGTACGAGGTGTGCCTATGGGTGCTGTCCTTTCACGGAAAGTGGTCACCACGGACGCATGTCTGACAGGTTGGGGAGGTATTTATGAAGGTCGCCCGGTGAGGGGTCTCTGGAGCAGAGACCTCCAGCGGGCACACATAAATTACCTGGAGCTTTTAGCGGTGTTTCTCACCCTAAAACGCTTTCTGCCTTTCCTCAGGGGACATCACGTCCTTGTGAGGACAGACAATACGACCACAATATCGTATATTAACCGCCAAGGGGGTTTGCGTTCTCTCCAGTTACACACACTGGCGCGCAAACTGATCCTATGGAGCGGTAGACGTCTCCTCTCTCTGAGAGCGACGCACGTACCGGGAGTGAGGAACCTCGGGCAGATCTACTGTCCAGAGGTATACCACTTTATGCAGACTGGACTCTACATCCAAGGATTGTGAGCCAGCTGTGGGTGCGTTACGGCAGAGCCGCGGTGGATCTGTTCGCATCGAAAGACAACGCTCAGTGTCAGCTGTTCTTTTCGATGCACGATCTAAAGGCACCGTTAGGCGTGGATGCACTCGCGCACGATTGGCCCCCGGGCCTTCTGTACGCGTTCCCACCCCTGGCTCTGATACCCCCAACTCTGGCCAGAGTGAGAGAGCAACGCCACACACTTATCCTGATAGCTCCGCACTGGCCAGCTATGTACTGGCTAGCGGAGATATATCAGCTGCTGTGCGGGCAGCCATGGCAGCTCCCACTACGCAGGGACATACTGTCCCAAGCAGGGGGGGCGATCTTTCACCCACACCCAGAGCGCTTGGCTCTATGGGCCTGGCCCGTGAGTGGTACAATCTGAATACAGTGTGACATGAAGCTGACCCTGGCAGCTGCCAAGCGAGCCAGTGGCACTCATGCACTATCTGTACAGTCTTCATGCACTCAGTTCGCCCCAGGGCAAACAGAGTGTGGTTGAAGCCCAACCCTGCCTTTATCTTAAGGCGGTTGGTTCAGGTACCACATTTGACATTGAGGCATCCTCCCCACCACTGTATTCCTCCGGGGAACAGCGGCCGGATTTGCCGTGTCCAGCCCGTGCTTTACGCACGTACAGGGACAGATCAAGGGTGCTTCGTCATAATGACCAACCCCTTGTGTCCTGGGCTAACCCTTATAAGGGCAAGCCTGTTACTAAGCAACGGCTCTCCCACTGGTTTGTGGAAGCAATTGCTTTGGGGCTCATACGAGTCAGAGTTCGCAGGCACCCTCGGGTCCGCGAGCTCTTTCGACTCAGGGTCTGGCTGCATCCTGGGCTCTGTCCAGGATGTCTCCCATCCAAGACATTGGTGCAGCGGCGAGCTGGTCCTCGCCGCTCACTTTTGTCCGCCTCTTAACAGGCTGGACGTTCTGCTCCCAGTGTGACTCAAGCAGTGCTGGGCACCTGGTTGAGTCAGAGCTCTACCTGTTAAGTTCTGGTTGGTTTGGTGATTTTCGAGATAAGCTCGTCTGACAATACGGGAGCTACAATTTCCCATAGTGAGACATCGAACGGAGTATTATGAATGAGAACTATAGGTTACTTATGTAACCCCAGTTCTCAGAGTAACATGAAGTGAGATGTCTCACCAGACGGCCCTCCTTTCTATGGTGAAGCGAGAAGAGGTGCTTATTTTGAATGACGCATGCGTCGTGGCGCAAGCTACTTATAGGGGGTGAATTCCCTGACGCTGACGTCAAGTTCACCAGCCAATCAGGATTGGCGTAATGAGATTGATGCTTCTGTTTGCTCCGCGATGAGGCGCATCCCATAGTGAGACATCTCACTTCATGTTACTCTGAGAACTGGGGTTACGTAAGTAACCTATAGTTTCTTGTTAAATGTCTCTTTATTTTTGTATTAAATATACTAGTTTAAGTTAATTATTTAAAACCTGTTCCTGATTCTAGTGTGGGTGAGTGTGAGTGTGAATGTGCGTGCGTGTGTGTGTGTGTGTGTGTGTGTGACCAACAGGATGTCAGACAGACAGAGGGAGCTGTCAGCTGGAGCACACGAATCAGAGCTCTGCCTGTGTGTGGGATTTTGTGTGTGTGTGGGATTGTGTGTGTGTGTGGGATTGTGTGTGTGTGTGTGTGTGTGTGTGTGAATATTAGCTCATCCTGTCGCTGTTTTGATGGCTGATACTGAAGCGTCACAGAGTTTCAGTATGACTCAGCAGGAATAAGTCAAAGCCCAATGTTTCAGTGTGTGCGCGTGTGTGTCTAAATAAATTACGTGAATCAACTGATAAAAGGACAGGACTTTGATCCATTTTGCTGACCTTGAAATTGTCTGTTATGTTGACATGCCTTGCTAAAATGCTTTCAAAATTAAAACGGCTTTTAAAAAAGGCATATTGCATTATTATGCCAGTAATAAACGATTGGCATAAAAAAGTCTTAAAATTATAAAATTATCTTTCAGGCAATAATTTCTGGAACAAAATATAGTCCACCAGGCAACAATAGATACACAATAGTTTACCTCCTAAACAAGCATTGTAGAAGTGTTTGAATTACATTTAACCTTGATATCATTTAGTTAGGAGTGTATCATTTGTTTTCATATCCATTCTCCTAGTCATCTAACCAAAGATCTACATTTTTGTGAAGTTTGTAAAGAGGTAAACATACAAAAATGTACATTTAGCACCAGCTTGTCATTTACAAGTGCCTTCATGGATTCAAGTGTTCATTAAAAAGATAATTGGACATTGGACGTTGGAACCCACATCTGATGGATTTGGACCCACAGACTCTGATGTGCTGAGCTGCAGACTTCTAATGCCCCGAGGCCCGCGAGCACTTCTCATCCCCGGCAACTGCGCTGGTCGTCTTGGAAACCGATTCAAAAGCTTCCTTTATTAAGACTAGACTCAGCAACAAAGCTCTTACTCACCCAAATCTGCACACACACACTTAGAAGGAGGGTTAACCCAGGGCAGCGCAACACGCATTCTTCGACAGGAGATAGACTCCTCAAGATCGCTCCGCCACCCCCACACATGATCTCCAGACACACACACACACAGAAGAACTACACACCACATTGTCCCCCTTCCCTCTGCTGAGCCCCAGTCTGTGGTCCAAGCTGAAACTCTCAGGGCGTAATATGACTCTGCCTTTATAAACATGCAGCGAGAAAGAGGGAAAGAAACTCGAGCAAAAGAGAGAACATGGGAACGAGAGGAATCGTAGAAAGACGAAGAGCAGAAGAAGTTCAAACTCAATTTCAAACTTTTTTGTAATAAAGTAAATAAACTCTACGTCAACTTGTCCCAAACTTTTTTTTCAGGATTCTGTTTCCTACTGCTCATACTGTACGAGGCTCAGGCGTCAGTGTGTGTCAGAATCCAACCACACATCTGGCACTAACGCTGGAAGTGTGTGTGTGTGTGTGTGTGTGGTGTGTGTATGTGTATGTGTGTGTGTGTGTGTGTGTGCGTTTACAGTACTGGCAGGTATGCTGGCAAACATGTCTAGGTCAAACTCAAGTCAGTGAGTCTGTGAGGTTATCAGGGTATGTGAACACACACACAAGATTGTTTTTTTCTAAATTAAGGCAAACAAACCTGGTTTTTGGAACAGAATTGAGTTGAAGTTTGTAAAGAGCAATGCAGCCCTGACATTAGAGGTTTAATTCATTGATAACTGCTCCACCAATTTAAAAAAATCTGCTCAAAGATTGTAGGTCAATCCTTTGAGAAACTCTATGAATCAGCCTACCATAACAACACATTGAGGTTTAGACATCGTCTCTGCAAATCGATGTATTGAGATCAATATGTACGATCAAGGGTCTATAGTTATTGTTTAAATATGTTAATGTCGGTTTCCCTTATTTCTTGTCTAAGCATTTGAC
Organism: Gymnodraco acuticeps; assembly: GCF_902827175.1. Classification (NCBI taxonomy): domain Eukaryota; kingdom Metazoa; phylum Chordata; class Actinopteri; order Perciformes; family Bathydraconidae; genus Gymnodraco; species Gymnodraco acuticeps. The sequence goes on from NW_022990531.1 coordinate 267,703, forward strand.
CTTGTTGATGTTGCAAAAGGAACTGCTGTAATGCATGAACATCTCAAAGTAATATTGAATTTTGTATGGTAGTCAAACAACAGGAACAAATCTTAAATATTTAGAAAATCTATCATCAAAAGATACATTTTCAATTGCTAAGGCACCAAACACTTTTGGTCCCAGACTTCCTAAAAACAAAGCAACTCTTACAACGCTTTGTCAGGTTGCAAGAGTTATGAGAATTTCAACGACAGATCATTTTATCTCTCAACGGTCTCCTCAGAATGAAACTAATCTGATGCAATAAATGTGTCAAACAAGAAACTTTAGTTATCTTTCCAGACATTCCCTGTGGTATACAAGCAGGCTTTCCTACAAATTCCAACAGCAGCTGGGCCCTAAAAACAGGATGACTCGCTGTATCAGTCGTTTTTCAGTCGTAGGTATAGACGTGTATTCGAGTTATTTTTCCTCCCCTTCCTTTACACTCCCCTGTCTTCACTGCCTCTCTGCTTATCTCCCTCCCTCCCTCCATCTCCTCTGGGTGTGAGTGCCTGGTACCACCGGCCCCTCTCTCTCTTAAAGCTGCATCTCAAAGAGTCCATTCACACCAGGCTAATGCATCAGCACACATTACACACAGCCAGCCTCCCTCACACTGTGATTAATGCCTTCAAACGGATTGACTGGAACAAATAAACTTACTGAGATGCTGAAGATTTGACTGATATTGTGATGATAAAATTATTTTTAGGAGGATTTGTACAAAAAAGGATTTGTTTATAGTCTAAAGCAGGGGTGTCAAACTCAAGACCCGGGGGCCAAATCCGGCCTGCGACTTCATTTCATGTGGCCCGCAAGAGCATATGTAATATGTTTATTATACGGTTACATGCCGATTTACAGAAGCACGATCTCCATAAACTACATGTCCCATAATGCATCTGAATCTTTTTTTTTCTTAGAATTTTGCACAGATTTTTTTTAAATTGTTACTTTTTTGTTTCGACTTTTTCAGAATTTGGCTTTTCTTTTTAAATAATTTTGTGACATTCTCACTGAAGAGACTTGCACTTATTTGCCCTTGACTTCTTCTTTCAGACGTAGTTATTTATGAAGTTATAACCCTATCCGATAATAATCCAATGCAGAGGCAATAAAGTAATATAATACATTATTTTATATATGTATGTTTATATAATCTTAAAGTTACAACCGGCCCTTTAGGTGCAACCATAATTCTGATGTGGCCTGTGATGAAATTGAGTTTGACACCCCTGGTCTATAGAATACAGTTTGTAGGGCGGGACTTCTCAGCACCTCCACCTCAGATTTAAATCTGAGCCAAATATTGCTCCTACTGCCATTTGGATATTCCACCAGTCCATATTAATACTAGTTGAACGTAACATTTTGATATTTGTATGTGGTTTTATATGTTTCTAGTTATTGTGCTTTTTATCTTGTTTTTAATTATTGTTTTAATTATTTACTCCTATTGTGTTATTTTATATGTGTTCCCTGTACAGCACTTAGGTCAACTGAGGTTGTTTCAAATGTGCTATATCAATAAATAAAGATTGAGATATTGTGATTTCCATAACACATCGCTATGTAATACTAGTGCTTCTATTGGCTAGCGCTCCAACACATTGTACGTGATAGAGCTGTCCCGCCCCTTAGCCTAAGAGGTTGACCAATCACAACAGAGCCCGGCCAGCTAACCAATCAGAGCAGACTGGGCTCTGGTTTCAGACAGAGGGTGAAAAGAGGTGCTGCAGCACAGGCAGCATGAGAACAATAAAGACCTTTTTGAACATTAAAGCTTGGAGACATGTCGAGACACTACATACTGATATGAAGCTGAACATGAGCAGAAGAGGACTCTTTAAAGTAGAGACACTACATACTGATATGAAGCTGAACATGAGCAGGAGAGGACTCTTTAAAGTAGAGACACTACATACTGATATGAAGCTGAACATGAGCAGAAGAGGACTCTTTAAAGTAGAGACACTACATACTGATATGAAGCTGAACATGAGCAGAAGAGGACTCTTTAAAGTAGAGACACTACATACTGATATGAAGCTGAACATGAGCAGAAGAGGACTCTTTAAAGTAGAGACACTACATACTGATATGAAGCTGAACATGAGCAGAAGAGGACTCTTTAAAGTAGAGACACTACATACTGATATGAAGCTGAACATGAGCAGGAGAGGACTCTTTAAAGTAGAGACACTACATACTGATATGAAGCTGAACATGAGCAGAAGAGGACTCTTTAAAGTAGAGACACTACATACTGATATGAAGCTGAACATGAGCAGGAGAGGACTCTTTAAAGTAGAGACACTACATACTGATATGAAGCTGAACATGAGCAGGAGAGGACTCTTTAAAGTAGAGACACTACATACTGATATGAAGCTGAACATGAGCAGGAGAGGACTCTTTAAATAACCATACACATGAATTCAGATTGAAACACTGAATTGTTTGTGTTCATACATCCTCCACTGAAGCTGCACTACACAAAAATAAAACAAGGGAGACAAGCAAGCACAACATTCACCCTTAACAAATGCTTTTAAATAACTTCATTCTCTAAAAACAATGACCATTAGCCAAAGAAACAAACTAACCTAAAACAAAGCAGCAGACTTTTTAGCCTGCTATAAACCACAAAAAAACGTCATGGTAGCAATGACAGTTGGCAGCCATATAAAAAGATAAAGCGGGATCAATAACACATCAGAGGGTCGTGTCATGTGGACAGAGCGTGAGGATCCAAGCTGCTGGAATTTCTGACACAACTGACTGCTGCGATGCATCTCACGAGCCAAACCAAACCTCATTTCAAGCTCGGCTTTACTGTTCTCTTATTCTGTGTTGCTCAAACAAACGCAGTATTAAACTGCAGGGGGTTGGATTCCCACTGATGACCACACGATCAAAAATGCCTTGTGGGTATTCTGGTATTACTTCTAAGGGTTGAAAACATCTGCCAAATAGGTTATGTAGTGACAATACATGTTGTTTTGTTTCTGGGTCTTGTGCTGTGTCTCAATTTGGGTATTTCCCATTAGTACACTCCCATGTCGTACACTGTAAACACTGCAATGAGTGCATTTAAACCAGGTCTCACATTGCACAAGGATGCTGGACCCTTACCAGAAGTGACAATCACTGCTGCTAGCTTGCTATCTAGCTAGCAGCAGTTGTTTGCGGTACAACATCATTACAGACTGCTCGATTGACCCTACACAATTAACAGTGGCTACTTCTCGACACCAGTAAAGTAGCACATTACTTAAAAGGTCACCTATTGTGCAAAATCCACTTCTTCCCGTCTTTTCTACATCAACATGTGTCCCCTCTTCTTCATGTCTCTTCTACATCAACATGTGTCCCCTCTTCTTCATGTCTCTTCTACATCAACATGTGTCCCCTCTTCTTCAGTCTCTTTACATCAACATGTGTCCCCTCTTCTCCATGTCTCTACATCAACATGTGTCCCCCTCTTCTTCATGTCTCTTCCTACATCAACATGTGTCCCCTCTTCTTCATGTCCTCTTCTACATCAACATGTGTCCCCTCCTTCTTCATGTCTCTTCTTCATCAACATGTGTCCCCTCTTCTTCATGTCTCTTCTCTACATCAAACATGTGTCCCCCTCTTCTTCATGTCTCTTCTACATCAACATGTGTCCCCCCTTCTTCATGTCTCTTCTACATCAACATGTGTCCCCTCTTCTTCATGTCTCTTCTACATCAACAGTGTCCCCTCTTCTCCATGTCTCTTCTACATCAACATGTGTCCCCTCTTCTTCATGTCTCTCTTCTACATCAACCATGTGTCCCCTCTTCTTCATGTCTCTTCTTACATCAACATGTGTCCCCTCTTTCTTTCATCTGTCTCTATTCTACATCAACATGTGTCCCCTCTTCTTCATGTCTCTCTTCTACATCAACATGTGTCCCCTTCTTCTTCATGTCTCTTCTACATCAACATGTGTCCCCTATTCTTCATGTCTCTTCTACATCAACATGTGTCCCCTCTTTTCTTCATGTCTCTTTCTACATCAACATGTGTCCCCTCTTCTTCATGTCTCTTCTACATCAACATGTGTCCCCTCTTCTTCATGTCTCTTCTACATCAACATGTGTCCCCTCTTCTTCATGTCTCTTCTACATCAACATGTGTCCCCTCTTTCTTCATGTCTCTTCTACATCAACATGTGTCCCCTCTTCTTCATGTCTCTTCTACATCAACATGTGTCCCCTCTTCTTCCTGTCTCTTCCTACATCAACATGTGTCCCCTCTTCTTCATGTCCTCTTCTACATCAACATGTGTCCCTCTTCTTCATGTCTCTTCTACATCAACATGTGTCCCCTCTTCTTCATGTCTCTTCTACATCAACATGTGTCCCCTCTTCTTCATGTCTCTTCTACATCATACACGTGTCCCCTCTTCTCATGTCTCTTCTACCATCAACATGTGTCCCCTCTTCTTCATGTCTCTTCTACATCAACAGTGTCCCCTCTTCTTCATGTCTCTTCTAATCAACACACGTGTCCCCTCTTCTTCAGTCTCTTCTACAATCAACATGTGTCCCCTCTTCTTCATGTCTTCTTCACATCAACATGTGTCCCCCTCTCTTCAGTCTCATCTACATCAGCATGTGTCCCCTCTTCTTCATGTCTCTTCTACATCAACATGTGTCCCCTCTTCTTCATGTCTCTTCTACATCAACATGTGTCCCTCTTCTTCATGTCTCTCTTCTACATCAACATGTGTCCCCTCTGTGGAAAGAGATCTGAAAGTTTTCAGGAACAAAGATCTCTCTCTTTTTGATCCATTTCTATAAAAACCTGTCTGAAAATGAGCTGATCAGATTTTGGCCACTTTATGATGTCATAACGATGTCTTGTCTTGTGTAACCATTAGCCAATCACCAACCAAGGTAACCCCCCCCTTATCACCTGAATCTCCTCCTAGAGCCAAATCTCCCTCAGAGGGGCGTGGGGAGGGGCTCCTTATTTTCATCTAAAGTCACAGACAGAGAATCAGCACTTTTGAAACAGGGCTGACACAGAGAGGATTATGGGTAATGCTGCAATGATATGTTTGGAGCCAAACACTTCAGAGACATGTTCAGTATCTATCTGAGAACTATTATATATTGATGAAAAACAGTATAATAGGGGACCTTTAAATGTTGAAAAAACAAAGGTTAAACTTGTATCCGTTTGGAGCTGCGTTAACTTTAGCAACTGCAATCTAGTTGCGTAGCTAATGTTACGAATCAAAGATGGTGATCGCTGAGTGTAAGAAGTGTCCAGCATTTCACACTCAACTTTTTAAAGAGTGCATCATCCAGCATACTCATCATTTATTTTCCATAAAACGCATTGGGACACACTTAAGCACTCAAAACAGCAAATATAAGTAGAGAAGTACGCAATTGAGACACAGCATTGGTCTCATTTTCATAGCTCTGGCCAGCAGTCCCTATAGTCGGCTTATAATAACATTTTACTCACTAAACGTAATTGAAGTGATGTGGAGGCAGTGGCAGTTTTACATCAGAGTACAACAGGGCAGGAAAACACAAGCAGTCAGATGATCAGACAAGTGGTAAACAAACCCCCTTTATCTGAACCTTTGTACAGGAGTTACACTGAGAGAGAGTGCACCCGAAATGTCAATAGCAGAGAGAAACTGTGTTTACACTACTTCAGTAAGTACTGTGAGTCATACAGCAAAAGGTAATTGGTGTTTAACAATTTAGGAAATCATTTTAACTACGTCCGTTATGTTTTCGGCTCAGTTGTCCTGTCTGCAGGATGATTGGAAAATCCAAAGGCCCATGTTTTATGAAACTTGCTGGAAAGGTGTTTCTTTGGCAGAATGCAATCAATTTGGGAGCAGATCATAATTAGGGGTGGATGAACAAATTACAATTTCGTCAACATTGCGAGATTTACTCATTTGATTTCATTCAACTCTAAAAACACATTTGGGAACTTGTTCTCCAAATCCTTGTTAGTCTTGCTCACACAGCAAACAAAGGAACCAAACGCAAAACCGCCACATATTTTCTTTGTCTTTAAAAACCCTTAAACTGCTCTGAATTATTATTTTTTGGCAAAATTGTTTCCACTCATAGACTCAAAGGCCATGAACACAACAAAGTCAAA